>NC_069145.1:8144188-8200829 GCF_943734635.1 Anopheles cruzii
ACTCTCCACAAAAAAAAACCCGGTCGCTTTGGAGGCACTACCTTAATCCAGCAGCAAATTCTAAACACACTTCACGCAAAAAAGTGTAACCTTTTGCTGATTTGTTGTGTGCCGTCGAATGGACCACTGTGCGCCAACGAAGGTGTAATAAAATTCTAGATTGTTGGAAAACTCACTCACCAACTTTCGGCGTGCCGCGTTAAGGCGGCCAATTTACGAGGACAATTCTTTGGCGGTATTTTATTGGCGCCCTCTGCCCCCGTCTCACATTCCGTGTGGTGCATTTGAAGGACCAGTAAAGAAAAGCTGGTGAGCTAGATGGTTGTCTTCGAAGACCCCTTCCAGGCCCTCGGGCATAATGATTAATGGGGTGAAAGTTATAAACCCTGAGCCTGAAACGACGGTTCTATGTTTCAACATCTTTCGGCCAAAAGATACAGCGCGCACAATGCTCCTTTTTTTGTCATCGTGGGTCGTGTGTCTCGCCGCCTGTTTTGGTGCAGTGCGCCGCAAAGGATTAGAGTGTATCGGGAGACGCGACGAGCAAACTTGACAATCGACAAACGGCATCAGCGGCCGATTCGATCAGCTCAGCAGCTACCACCGCATTCAATTACTCTGCGACTCTGCGAAGGAGCTGGCTGGCGCCGTGTCGACACTTAACATCCTCTGTGTGTGTGCGTGGCAAGGATGGCCGCCGGCGAGACCTGCCGTTCGCCAAATACCATTTAACTCGACGACGTCAATGGGTAGCTTCGATGGACCACTGTGTTCTTCACGCAAATACTGGAAATGGGTTTTAATCAAACAAATGATGGCAAGCCGCGTATGCTTTCAGCGATTCGGCTCTTCTGCTCGACGCTGTAAAACGATTCATCATCAGTGCTTTTTTGGGGGGGAAATGGAATGATTAAATTCTTCCCACTTCACACTCTGGCTTGCAAGATAAATGATAAAGACTCCGTGCCCGACTGGCGCTGGTAGATCCGCTGTCAGTCAAGTTTTTTTTTCTCTTGTAAGCCACCGTCGCAGTCGCGGACGTATAAATAGTCGCGGACGACTCGGTGCCGTTGATTACGGCGGAAGTTGATTCCTGTTTTTTTATACGTTCTGTCTACATCCTTTGGCGGAGCGACGTTTGGCTATGGCAGCGATGCTGTTGCTGTGCTCTCATTGTTTTGAGATTATTCTGTGCTAAATTGGACGATCCGGAAGAATAATTGCACGCCTCGGCAGGAAGGTTACAGGTAGTGCAGGATCACTTAAGGTCTCTTACCATCTGTTATCAACTGCTGTGTGGCTCTGTGACTGATTGATAGTTAAGTAGATTTAAAGAAAAGCTTTTAATGGCGCATTCGTCGGATGCTGACATGAGACAGCATGAGAAGAAAATTAATTTTAGCGTCTAATAATAGTAATCGCAATGCAAGTCTTAATGGTCAACATTTTGGTCAAGGCAAACTGTTAATGCTGGACAGGTTTGTCCGGTTTCTGATATTTAATGCCTATTTTTTATATAGATCCATATGTTTTGAAGATTATTAATGCTATCGGGCCTTCCGTCCAAACCAGCGCATTTCTCAAAATTCCTACTAAACATTTCGTTTGGGAGATTTCATTCAACTCTGGCACTCTCTTTTACCTATTAAACCAAAAAGGATTTATATTAAGCTGTAAAAAGGTGTGACGCACAATTAGTATTCACCATTCAACGTGAGTCCCGGTGAATCTTCTTACCCTTCGCAATGCTTGCCGGAATGTCAAGGTCGAGAAGCCGGAAAGCCCACCGCCCACCAAACCGTTTGATGGTGGGGCAGGGCCACCACATCAGCAGCATACGTCGTCGGCCAGAAAGTTTCTTTTGTTATGCTTTATTTACGGCGTGAGTGTATTTTCTTTAATCATCATTTCCATCAGGAGACCCCCGATTAGGTCGTAATAATGTGTGGAGACGGAATTAAGACACGCCGCGGCGGTGGTGGCCACACGTGTTACGCGCACCTCCCCCCGCGTTGCTTACCTCAAATGAGCTTACCTTCAAGAGTGGGTGGGTCGCGCACGACGAGGGCCGTGTTCGCAAAACAATTTGGATTTGAAAGGAAAATAATGAAAATTGTTTACCGTCTCCAGGGTGTGTGCCGCGCGAGTTTCGAGAAAAGTTGCTCCGCTTCGGAAGGTTCGCTTTCGCGCAGCCACCGTGACCGCTCTGGCGTACGCCCACTTTGGCGTGTGCCGGGCGAAGGCCAGACCAACACGGCCCAGGACCACGTTCGGCCCGACGTGCCCGACGCTCGCTGACAGCGAGTCTCGAGTGCTTCACTGTTGTGTCACATACACACGACGACTGGTGGCTGGCGGAGCTTTGACATTTGGCATTGTGAAACCCTTTGCCACACACACACACAGTTACAGTCACACAGTTTCTCGTGGCCATTTTCCGACCGGGCGCGAGACGAAAAATGCGTTCTTCAACCCTGCCGCTGCTCCTGCTGCTGCTGTAGTGTTAACATTCCATTTTTCCGGTACATTTTCATTTCCGTCGCTAGCGGAGCGGCAGCGGCAGAGCTTTTCCAGACAAACACACACACACGCGCCGGCGAGGAAAAACAGTTTGATGGCTTCGGGGCGCCACAGAATTCGCAGAATGGTGCTGTCCGCCATCGGAAGGCTCCAATTCCTGACAGAGGACACCCTAAAGTTGCCTGGCGGCGGCCCCCGGTTAGCCTTTGCACTTTGCGCTCCCGGCGGCCGCTGTTGATGTTGGCCAAAGCTCGCAGGACTCAGAGCAACCCCCCCCGGGCCCCGGATTGGGTCGTGCCGGAGTCACATTTTTAGGTTTTTCTATTTATGTTTTGAATTCCCACCCAGTGGGAGGGGGTTTTGCACTTTTGGGTCCCGTCTGCAACACTTCCACTCAGTCCAGGTGGCGTAACATTCCCGACCTCCCGACCTTCTCCGAGACGGTCGCCGCCTTGCCGGCCTTGCGTCTGGGGCCTACGCGGCTGGCCTCTTCTTCGAACACAGCGCAGGATATGTGTTGTGATGCTATGAGACCCATTTCGCTCAATATGGCATCCGCCACCGGTGTTTGAGCATCGTTTGACTGTTAGGAGCAGCAGCCTTCCGGACACGCGGCTCAATTTGGATCGTTTTACGGGATGTTTATTGCAGTTCGTTTCGACGTTTAGCAGCAGCAGCAGCAGGCAGGAGACCCATTTTCCTATTGTCAATTCTTAGTCAGCTTGTTACGATTGTAAGTGCAAAACTGTGGAAGCGGATGTCACTAGGTGTGGTTAAAGTGAAAGGAGTTCTTCCGAAGTCGTGTCTATTTATTTGTCTGATAGATGGAGAAACTATTGCTATTTTTTAAACTATGCAATTCTTCGAATTTGTTGGACTTTTCTTCGTCTTGATAATTTCGTTCCATTTATTTCAATTGCCGTAGATAAAAGGAGAATCCTTCATAAGAGCTTTTCGGTGTCCGAGGAACCGATTAAAGTATTTACGTTTCTTTTCTGTGCTTCATTTTATCAGAACCTTATCATCCACCAAACAAATACTTACCGGAGAACCCGCAGGCTTTGGACTCCGGCTGCTGCTTACGACTTTACGCCTTGTTTGGGCGTACACCATCGCACCATCGCATGGATTTCTTATAAAATGGATGACACCCCCAAAGTCCTTTCCTAGCTCCTGTCTCTCCACACAACGCCTGTGTACGCCTGTGTGTCTGTGGCTCGTAATCTGCGGCCTGCGATATCCAATAGCAGTTCATTAAATGACTGGTGTCGGTGAGCATCAAATTTGCGAGCCGATCCAATTGGTTTACTAATTGCATTTAATTTAGAAAACAGGAAGATGATTTATTTGGTTCCCCAGCGTTTCATCGGGTGGCGGGGTGGCGATTCGATTAGCCGACAAATTAATTGCACACCGGCCAGAGCGCTCACGCCGCCCGGTAATCGGTTCGCCAGCTAAAGTGTCCTAAAGTGGGTTAAATTCACTCAGGAACACGATATTTTAATGACACGGTTCCCTCTGCCGAACCTAAAGGGCGCTTTTCTTCTAAACCACGCTTTACTCGAGGACGGACTTCGGGGGAAGAAACAATCGGCAACACTTTGCACGCGCCACAAATTTAGTGAGACGTGCGTGCAAAACTTTCGCCAGCGCCCATTCTCCCGGTCTCCGCCCAATCCCGCCCGTGACGCCCGTGATCCCAAACAGCGCGGCGACGAAAAACAACGAATGGAAGCGCCCAGGAACAGGAGCGACCGGGGCAAAACACTGGTGTGTGTGTGTGTGTCTGGTGGTACTTTGAGTGATGACTTTTAAATTGAATTTTCACTTCCCGTCCCAGATGTGACTCTGAGCGCTGAGCGCTGAGCGTGGAGAAGCGTGGATCCGAGTCGCTCTATCCCGGGAAAAGGGAACTTTTGGAAACGGAGCCCGAAGCCTCGGGCCACGAATCGGTGACAATCGGCTGACTTACCGAGGCGCTCTCCATATTTGGTCACATTTTGATTGATTTCGTTTCGCTGCCCGCCATCCGCGGGTGTACGAGCCCGGGCGAGGATAACCGAGGACGGTACTAAGGGGATTCGTTTCGTACGATGCTTTTCAATTTGATACCGATGCCACCGGACCGAATCGGAAGCGGGAACCGCTTTTAAACGGAGAAAGTTGTGAAGCCAGAGTCGGCGAAAACAGGGAAACGAACTCCAAGCTAACCGTTGCGCGATAGGAACTATCTGAACCGAGTGGAAGAAAACTCCCGGAAAATTGTGACGCCCATTCTCCGGGGCTCGACGACGGACGAAGTGACAAACATAAACCGGTGGTCGGTGGCCGGCGGAGTGTCCAAAAAATCTTAATTTTCTTCCTTTCGACAATAGCTCGGCCCTATAGTGGCGCTCGTCTTGAATAAGTAATTTCTGCTCGCAAGGCCGAACGGCATCTTTTTCGGAGTTGTAAATTTGCATTCTTGGTGGGGCGTTTGCCCTCACTTGGAGTGGAATAATTTTATCGCGCCACTAAAACATATAACTTCAGGTCCGAACCAAGCCGAAAGGGACCCGAGTAGGGGCTGCTCATTTCCTTGGTGCCTTGGCGCAAACAGCGCGCAGCGAGATGATGATAACAGTTGGAAAATATCAGTGTGCCGCTCGTCGAGAGTGCCTTCGGCCGGGAGAGACTTTTCCGTGCAAGTTGCGGTGCGTTCCAAACTTTTCTGCCTTCTTTTGCACTATTTGCTTCTGCCTTCAAGAAACCGCCCGAAAACAGCCGTTGGAAAATCCGTCGCGGAAAATGGTTGATTGCTGGAAAATTGTGCAAATGTTTGGTATTTGCATTTTCTCTTTCTGCACCAACTAGCGCGTTCCGGAAATGGCTGAGCTTTGCGAACGGAACGAAAACGCTGGCGGCGGCACATTTACATTCGAGCTTCAAGCCACGAGTACAAGGCAACGGCAAGACTGGCAACTGCTGATCATAAAATTATGGATATCAATCAGTTTAGTGGTTGAGGTTGTCGGCTGTAACGGAGCCTTCATTTGCATTTTCCACAACCAGCCGACGAACGAACCGATCGCGAGCCTTTTCTGTGCTCAGTAATCATCCATTTTTGCATAACACTTCAACTGAAATGTTTAGGTCTTAATCGACTGTGAAATAAATTCTAGTTCGGAAATATAATATGCGGAATATGGAAATCTCCGGTGGCATTGGAAGTCCGCATTCCATGGAAGAACTATGATATCGGCTCCTTAAATCGAAGGAACCATAGAGCAAATTATCCACGAGGAACGCGAAACCACACCGACTTCCTGCCCACCATCGCTTCGCTTCGCTCCGGTGCAATCTAATATTTCAGATCCCTAATCAAGGATGTGCGATGTGCGATGAGATGTGAAGCCGAAGAAGCGAAATAGGGAGTGTCTGTCGGTGTGTACCATCTTTTGAACAGTACTTCCCTCTTTTACGCCCTGGGCTCCCGTTACCGGGAATGAAGCTTCTTCACTAACTTCTCTCACCCATCACTCCGTGCGCTCGGGAAGTAGTTTTGTAGTTGCTCCCGCCATGTGCGCTGTGAAAGTGGTTTTTCTTGTTGTGAATAGATGCTCCAAGGACAACGTGCGCACGTACGAACGGTAGCGCACGCGGTTCCATTGCTACCACACGCTAACCGCCCATCGGTGCCGAACGGGGAAAACTTTCCAGAAATTCTTCGTCTATGTCGTACTGGCACACGGCCGCCCAGAAGAAGCCCACGGTCCCCGACCAGGACGAGGTGAGGATGAGCCGCGCGTTGGGTTCGTCTAAGCGATTCCCCAACCAGCCGGCCGGGAGGGCCGGAATGCGAAGAGCGAACGGGCATGTAAATTAAATACTCAACTTTTGCTTCCAAGTCTCCAGGCGATTCCCGCTTTGCCTTTTCCGGCACGGTCTTCCCAGAGGGGGGGGGACCCCGTAGGAGTGCGCGATGGGAAGTTCCACAGTTGTGGTGCGACTTCGCTTTCAATGAGTTTTCCTCATCGTCGCTGGTGGCGTGTAATGGATCGGATCGACTGTTTACGGTGATCCGTTGCCGTGGAGTCTTCGACAGTTGCCAGGACTGCTTAATGAATACGGAAAGCGCCATAATGGGTATCGCGTGTATGATTTCTTTCAAGTCGCGCCCTAAGCCTGGATGTGCTGGGACAGTGAACCTTTATTCATGCGATTCGACCAACATTCTTGGCCTGCACCGGAGAAAATGTTAATCTGCTGTTGCTTACTGTAAAGTTGTGTTTTTACATGCGGGATTGTTGGTCCCGCGCCAAACCCCCAGGGTACGCTGATCTCGGGAATCGCCTAGCCTAGCTGCGTAACAACACCCGGCTGCTCTATCCACGAGGTCCAAGACTCTGCTACTCCCAATTTGTGTTTGAGAAACGAAACTTTACATAAATCTCGGTTCGCCGACGGCACAAAAACTTGGGACGCGCGAGTCGAACGACATCCTTTCCGTCGTTAGCGGTTGATTGAATTGTTCGTTGCATTGGAGAGCACTGAAAAAGTGGATTTTTCGACATTTCCATCCCGTCAGTCCGTTTCACCAAATCGTCTCGCGAAGCACCAGAATCAAGCACCAATCCAAATGGCTTTAGTCTAACCAAATTTCCCTCGCAATTCCTCGGCGTCATCAGTGGCGCACCATCTTGATCGTGGCGCGCCGCAAGAACATTGTGAAATGGGGTTTTTCCTTACTTCGCCTTTCGATCACCGGTCTTTCGTTTCGGTGCTCCGAACGAGCGTCTCTCGGTCGGCTCGGCGTGCGAGATAAAGCAGAAGGAAACTGTAAACTGATTGCACAATTTCCATCGTTCGTCTTCCCGGCCCGGCGAATGGCCGGCCTAATCCCCGAGCCCGAGAGCACTCCCGGGTTCTACGGTGAATTGACTTCCTCCGGCGTTTTATTTTCTTACTCAAAAAACACGCGAAAAGCGATCTTTTTTTTTCTTTTGGGGAAGACGTTCTTTATGCACAATGCGTGGCATTTTTGCGAGGGAGATGCTTTATCGCGCGAAACATATCGCCACGCCGTCGCCGAAAACCCGTCCGTCCATTCGTCCGTGTCTGAAGCATGTGTGAACGGCGCAACCGGCTCGAGGGCGATATGATTATGCTAATTTAACGCGGTGGGAGCGGTACCTTGCCCTTGCCCCTTGTCGTGTTGCCGCTACCGGGGGTCGCACACACATGGTGGCCAGACTGAGCTGAACTTGAACTTTGCCGTTATTAACCGGGGAAAGATTGCATCTTAACGGCCACGGCAGCGAAGAGAGCATAATTTGATCGCCCGTTTTTGATGGTGTGGATTGCTAGTAAACGTTCTTTATGTTTAAGGTTTTTTTTATTTTGGCACCAGAAATGGGATCCTTCTTTCATTTATTGGGGCAAATAGAGCGATAAATTTAGGGGAAAAAATTAACGATTTGATAAAGCACAGTATGATAGGCAATTATTGTTTAAAGTTTCATTTCAAAATAAAATAGTTTTAGTTATTAATGTTACTTAAAGTAACACCACCAACCTCTCGTGGCTTAAAAGACGTAGCAACATTACAGTCTCCCACCGGATCGTGTGAACCGAGAACCGAGCCACGATACGGGTGATTTCCGAAACTGCTCCACTTCAGCCACTCGAACGGTTATCGAAAATTTACATAAACCCACGGGTCCCACAGTTCCCAACGAGATAATCTACTGGGGCTGGGGCCGGTGCCGGAGCGTCGGTCGCGCTTCAATTATTACGCATTGAATGTCGGGATAATGCGCTCCTGCTTCACACCTGGAGACCGAAGCTTCCGAAGCTTCCTTTATCATCTTCCCATAACGAGACATCACCGCCCACAGCATGACGTTTAGCGCCGCCGGCGTGACACAGTCGAGTCCCTTGTCGAATTTGTATGCAGAGGAAACGTACGTACGTCCCGCGGTCCCCCGGGGGACCGCCGGAACCCACCGCCGGCTAGTTAGAAGCGAATCACGACACGAGACGCGGGGTGGAGCGGAGCCACAGGCCACAACTGGCGTGCGTTGTTTGCAGGCGAACAGCTAGACACTTGCGTATCGCATTGAGTTTTATCTTCATTGGACGTATCCGGTGTGGCCCGGGGCTGGCCGCCTGGCCGGGTCTAGTGCGCCATTACATTCTGACCTTCTTTCCCTTGTTGGCCAATGGCGGGGAAGGGGGTCCGTGCTGTGCGGCAGCGGCAGTTCGGACCATTTGATCGCATCATTTGTGTCGATCCGTACAGAGATCCTACTGCTAGCCGCTGTAGGTTCGGGGCCAGACCATTTACTATTTCTAATGGAACTTGCTTCATTCACTTCATTCTCTACTGCCACTTTACTATTTTATTTGCTTTTAGTTTCCTCTTTAAACGAACACTTTCTACTTTGCAAGTTTGCTGGTTTACTTTTTTATAAAAAGTTAACTTGTTTGTTCCTAGCTTCAGCCAACCAACTTGCTCTCTTTCGCTATCTCTCTTTAATTAAGTTTATTATTAATGTTGTACGCTTTACTTTATTAGTTTTATTTATTTTTTGTGTTTTTTCTTTTCTATATAATCTAGTTTTTATTCGTTGCCGCCCAGAAATGGTAATTTTTTTAGATACTGCCAACGGAAGATTAAGTTAATTTGCAGCTAACATAAAGACCTTCTTTTTTCCATTCGAACCACCATCTGCAGATGGTACCGTGAATGGCACAAAACTTTGCTAGAGGCAGAGCGATAGAGAGAGAGAGAGAGCATTTCGCAAATGTAGGTCGTTAGGCGATAACGAACCTCGCGATTGCGTGTGCGGGTGTGCGGGTGGGAGGGGGGGGGGGGACACGGGATGATAGATCGGAATTGCTGCAGATGTTTCGAGCAACAAGTTGCCACCGGAGAGCAGCCAACGCAGGAGGCACATAAAGCAGCAAAATCCTCACAGCAGTGCGTAACCGTCAACAGCACAGGGTGGGGCCAACCAACGTATCCGTATCACGAGCTGCAACCAACGCCCACTTCTCCCACGAAGGCCGAAGGACTTGCCCAATCTGCGGAAACCACCAAAGTGACGCATCGTGGTGGGGCAGTCGGGGGTAGTAGTAAATAGGCCGGATGTTTCTCCCATTTCGCAGATGCGTCCAATGGTTCCACTGCGGGTCGGTAGTCTTGGGAGCTGCTCGGCAAGATTGCCCCGCCATTTGCCCCGCCGTGCCACAGCATCCCAGAGATCGTCCACCCCCGGGCACGTTGGAAGTAGATTAATTGATTTATGCGATAAACCTACGAGCAGGAGAGGAGAGTAGCGTACACAACACTGCGTTGCCACTCCTGCCTCTGTTGCTGCTGTTGTGTTGTCCCAACAAAGGCATACCTCAAAATGGCCCCAAGGGCCGCCCGGGGGGGTCCAAAACATAATTAAACGTTCTTCGGCGTGTTATGCTCCGCCATGATCAGAGTTCACGGCGCCGCGCAGATCGGAGATACTGCATTCGACGCGGTCCGGTCGGATGAATAATATTCCGGAGTCCGGAAGAAAAGGAGCCAAAGTTCGGATTTCCTCCAGATGATAAACGACCCCGTGCGTGTGTGTGTCGTCTGGCGTATCCTGATGAACTGCCGTAGATCTTGACCGTACGAGACGGACCCGGACCGTCGGACGGTCCATTAGGAAGTTTGTTGGACGTTTGTTGCTGGGTTCTCTGTCCTGTTTGGCGCATCCCATTACAGGTGGCTCCATCCAGATCCAGACATCTCGAGCGCCATCTCTCGAGATCTATTAACCTTACCATGATCCCTGTTGAGCAACTTTCTTGCGGTTGCTGTGGTCAGCATCCGTCCTCTGATGAGAAGGGACCCTGAGTTTAGCTTGATCTTCAATTAGGTTGCCTCGTTGACTGCGTTAAATTAAATCTGTAACTGTCTTCTGCACTACAGGCCAGACAGTCCCAGTCGACGGCCACGTGAGTGGGGTACCTTTTTGCCACTCACGGCGTAAGATAATCATAACTCACTAGGCCGGCAGTTTAGCATTCCTATTTTACATTTCTTTTGTCCCCCCGCAGGCCCCCAAGCGGGATAAGATTATAGGATAATGGCGCCGTTTCCGTTTGGGGAATTTAATTTTCGTTGTCCGGAACATCAAAAGAGCCTCCGGTGTGCTGGCCGGGGTGCTTGTGTAGCTCGAAGAAGCAAGGCGTACGTTCCGTAAAACCAAACAACCTGCCCTCCGGGCTGATAATGGATTATTGGAGCAGCAGGAGTCTAGCAGGATGGCCAGGATGGGTCCGACTTGGTACATGGAGCGATACAGCACACAACACACGCTGGGTTTGGGTAGCCCGTTTCAACATGTTCCGCGTCCCCAGGGCACATTGCGGCGGGAGCATTGGAAAATGTGTTTTTCCATGTTGTTCATTCGGGGCCACCGTCTGTAATGGCTACACCAAAATTAACTCCTTCACAGCAGAGAGCTGCCGTTTGGCCAGATGTGTTTGGCGATGTGTTCCCGGTTAGTGCGGCCCGAACGCCAACGAGTCCGGGTCTTATCGCCGAACTGCACTTCGATGTCGGCGCGTCCCAGCTCGCCCAGGAATGCAACGCCCGGTCCGCGGTGGTGATTATATCTCTCGAAGTTTTATGCACCCAACTGGAGTGAGCTACTCGAAGTGGATCCCACAACTAACTGAGGGGCCCGGAATGAATGTTTAATTTCCGAGAACTGCCCGAATGTTGGTCCAAGGTTTGCACGGTTTGCTGTAGTGTGCTTTTATTAAACCCAAAATGGTCGCGCGCCGTTTAATGGACTGTAATTTCCATACTCCTGGTCCCGGTCCCGGTTGTTCCGGGGGCGCCCGCACACCCGCGCAACATGTTGTCCGAAAAACATGGCATAAAATATAATCTAATAAAACACGCGTCCTCCCCGCCCTCCCAGACTGGGTGTCGTGTGGTTCCGGGAGCGGCCAATGCTCCATAATTTATGATCCGCCATATTTTGCAGCCCATTCCACTACGTTGGCCGGCGACGACCGGACGTTGTTAGTGGTGCTTGTCGGTGACGACGACGACGATGGTCCTATGTTATTGGTTCTCCCGTCTCTCTCTCTCGCCGACCGATTGTTGGCGTCTTTTGTGGTCCAAAAGGTGCCAGTGGTTTCGAACAGGAAGTGACACCAGCAGCAGCAGCAACATCCTAGCATCGTCATATTCCGAGGCTTCTCACGTATTCCTTCGTGGTCCACGTTCGTCCGCCGACGGAAAGGAGCGCAAAATGGCCGTTCTCGTGTCGTGTCGGTGATCTTGGTAGTTTGCGCGGCCGGAGAGAAAAAAAAGATCCCGAAAAAACACCAAACTCGGTACGACCACGTGAGGGCAGCTCGAGAAACGCGGATCCGGAAATGCAATCGGAGGTACCGTGGCGATGAGGCGCACGGTTTTATGTGCCACCCATTCATCTTTTCTCGTACGGCTCCGACGCGGAAACGGCGTTCCATCGGCGTCGTGTCTGGAATGGTCGGAGTTCAATGAAATGCCAGAAGCCGCCAGCCGGCCAGACACTTCGGGAAACCCATCGCCCAACGCAACGCGACAGCCAGCCAGCTCCCGGCATCCCCAGCTCTTGAGTCCAATGAGTGAACAAATTTCTAGGAACTCCACGCTTGGAAGATGCGTTACCAGGCACCTCCCCACCCGGAGTTGCCTTCACACAGTAGCAGAAAGTTATGATTAAAATCAACCAAACTTGGCACTCTCAGACAGGGGAGCGACCACCGAAAGTGGAACACCGGCTGCTGTGTCTGGTCGGACGATGCTCGAAAATCACGCTCCTATAATTAGCTCCCCTTTGGAGCTGCTGCGCCGTTCCTAGCTAGATGCTTCCGTCCGTCGCTCTTGGGAAATCTCGTTGGTCCGGGCCTGCGGCTTTGTATCGGCCGTGTCGTGTCGTCGCGTGCGTGTCGAGTCGAGTCCCGAGCATAATCAAGTTATCATATGTAATATGATCCCTGCTTCAGCTGTCAGCGTTTCATCTCTCGGATTGTGACACTTGTGAAGGTGGGACCCGGGCTGCATATTGCCGAGCACTCGTTGGTGCAACCTTTTGGAATGTTTCAACAACGGCACGAATCCACCCAGCAGCCAGTCTAGAGAGCGAGTCCGCCGGGTCTAGTCGCGTCCATCAGAACCACGCTGACGTGTGTCGATGTCTCTGCCCTACACTGCCGACTAGGTTCGCTGATGAGTCCAGTGGTTCGCGATGGCATGGCAGAGATAAATGTTCTCACCATGTCGCGTCGGCCGGATGACGGGTGCGTACGGAGACGGGTGTAGCCAGTTGTGGACCAAGGACCAGGACCAAACCAACACCGTTTCACGAGTGTTGGGCTAATGACTGTCAGACGAGGCACAGTGACGACAGGCGGGTCTCGCGGGTTTTTAGCGCTGGAACTATTTGCTGGAGCCAAAGTGCTGAAAGTTGTAGCACATTCTAAATCGTGAAGCAAATGTTTCTGTGAAGCTGGCGTACAATTGTGCCGAAATATCGTCGGCCGAAATGGTGGCTGCTGTGAGGGATTGAGTTGTTTTACATCACGCATCACTTTACTGGTTTAATTTTAAACTATTTCTCATTTTATGAGCTTCTATAATAATCAAGAAGAATTTTTCATTTATGTTAGATTCAGCTCTAATACATATGTGAGCCGTGTAGCACAAGAAGGTAGCACAAACCCAAATAGTTTAGTTTAATGTGTAATGTTTTAGTTATGGTGAAAATACATTTTTATTTCAAGAACATTATAGAAATAAATGATTTCTAATCTGCAGAACGTATTAAAACGAATATTTGTCGAGGCACTACAACATCCAGACGGCAGTCTGCATTCCGATTCGGTCAACGGATCGTGACGGCAGCGGCCGGGCTGCCCGGAAGTACGTCCACCCGGCCGGCCGGCCGGCCAACCGGTGATGTCGCCGGTGCAGAAAGAACGGTTTGCGCACCATCATTTGCCGTTCATTAAGTCTAATTTTGCCGAGCCCTCCCAGTGTTTATCATTTACGGTGCTTCAGGTCTGCGGATTTTCCGCGATTTTTCGATTCTTTTTTCTGGCGCGAATGAAAAGGGTTTTTTGAAGCAGCAAATGCTCCTTTCTGGCGCACGAGGTACACGTTAGTTTGGCCGGGATCAACGGATATGCTGATGCTGCTGCTGCTGGTGCTATGTTTAAACGCGCCTACCGGTAACATGGGGCGAAAGAGGGCGGCCCCACCGATTCGCTGGCGAACATATTAAGGGTTTGCGGCGGTGAAAAACCGGTGAATTATGTATGGGGTGCGGGTACGATTACGTTTACGAGCGATGCGCAGCCCCCACGTCCTTTACGCTGTAACATGACCGCGCGCGCGCGCGGTCATGTTGCAGCATGGCGCGTCGGGACTCATTTGCGGCACCGGGAGAAACACCCGCAAAATTATAGCACTCGACCGAAAGGGGGTTTGTTTGTGGATGCGTGCAATTATGGTTGTCTCGAGAAGGCACAGAAAAAAAACGGTTGAGGATGGAACAAAAGTTGTTCACGATTAATAAAGTAATTTGAAGTGCAGAGCTCCAAATGTCTCACCGACAGGCGTGCGGGCGAATGCGCCCGTGTAACAGGGTGGATCAATAAGTGGTAAGGTTAGCACGCAGGAGTAGCACAAAGTGTAAGCACAACATGAACATCGCTATAAATATTTGATAAAATATAGGTAAAATCGAATAAAGAATTTTTCTGGTCCCAAGTGGTTTCTTTGCACAGCATACTTTCAGTTCTCAGCATCCAAAGGATTTGGTTGGTCGGTTCCATTTATAAAAAGGGACGTTAAACATAGCTACTTTGAACCCCAGTTTAAATCGTGTTACGAGCTAATACCAAAAACTAGGACACGCTTAAACTGCTTTAAGAAGTGTTGTCATTGACCAGATATTCCACTAAAATTCACAAAACTAACTCTGAAGGAATTTATTTGAATAGAAGAATAGAAAAAATAGAAAGACACTATATAAAGTCATGTGTAACGAATTTTTTAAAGCTTAGTTTCGTTATTCACTCACCTATTTAATATTTTCATTCGTTTACCTTATGTTAGCTCACCATAATTTTCAATCCTTTGTCTTTCTTACTTTCCTTACTGCGAATGGCCGTAATCTTCAGTTATTTTTAACCTTCGCTGTGAGTTATTTGTAATTGTTTATGTTTTAACGAAAAAGATCTTTCCGAACTCGCTACTCAGACTGCGCATTTCGACCTGAGGTTTTCGAGTGATCGGCACTACATTAACGTCAATGATGCAAATCCCAAACGCCGCAACTTAAACCAATGTTGAGCGGTTGCACCTCAACATTAAACGTCAACTTTGAAATACTTAATTTATATGGCCCATTACGCGGGTGTGTTGTGCTTCAATTTGGGGCTCATAATTGCTAATTTTCGCAAAACAGGGCACGCGCTATTGTTTCTCTCGCTGCTCCGTTTTTTGTTGCAAATCCCAAAATAAAATCTCTGAAACAAAGTTGGTTGGTCGGTTCGGTGCGGTGCGTTTGCGTTGCCTCAATGCTGGCGGTGTCAGCTGTCGGGCAGCGAGCTGCACCCAAACATAACCTCATACAACAAAAACATGGCCAGCCCATTCTCACCCATTCCCGGGTGGGCCGGCAGCCGTAGGAGCATTGTTGCGGGGGCTCTGCTCACGGTGCGCAGCATAAATTAACCAACGGGCCGGCCGTGGCCGCGGCAATTAAAGTGCGGAGCGTGCATTGTGTAGGGGTCGCCTCGGAGCTCGGATGGCAGCGAGCGTTATGCTCGTCGTCGCTCATATGTCGCGCCTGGGGGGAGGTGTTTTGATTTTTGTTCCAACAACACAAAATTAGGTGTAGGCCAAAGCATTTCCGGTGTCACCGGATGACCGCACCGGATGCCGATCTGGTGGAGCCGATCTAGTGGAGCCGATCCCAATCGACAGCATTTCGCGCTGCGATGGGCTGCTGTGCCGTGTTGCTGTTGAGGTGGTCAAATGTCATCGGTATAGGGGGCTCTCGACCGAGGGGTACCCGTGGCACCGGTGATGGCGAGCCTCCCGCTAATGATGTCATTTGTAGATTGGATGACTTATAAAATAATCAGCCAGATCGGTGCAGCGGAAGAGCCCAAAACCAGTGGGACGATGGGAGGGTTAGTAGCTCCGGCCACCGAGCTGATGGCGAGCGTTTGAGTTTTAATAGCTGGTGAGACGAATTATATTCCTTTTTACGCCGTGTGCTTATCATTTGGTTCAGAAATCAACGAATTGACCCCAAAAGAATGATCACTAATGAATCAGAAATGGAATGGAATGAAAAAAAGAACTTATCGATGATTTTACCAACTGATCTAACGAGTTAAATGGATATCCTTCTACAATGTTTTCCGAATTCCGAGGGGAAAGATTAAAATTCAGTGCCACTCGAACATGCGTGAGAGGTCACGCGTCGGAAGCTGCCCACCATTAAGGCGTGCGATATTTGATTGCTGTTTAAGTGATAAATGCGAGTACGAACCGCGCGGCAATCGGGACAAGTGCACACTTGGCGCTGACTGACCGGACGTGAATTACACATTTCGCACGATAATGAATCAAATCCCCGACGGCAGTGCCTCCGGGGGACCGACCGATGGAGTAGTCGTGGCCGGACGTGATAAATGCACTCGCTTTGATTGATAGTCCGCGCTTCGACGTGCTTGTGAGGACGTGTGTACCGCGAAGGAGATTGATCAATGCACTTCCCCGATAACGAGAGCGCTTTTATGCTTTCCTGCATCCGAAGTGGACCCACGAATCCCGGACCAATTATGTTTGCACTCAGCGCCGTCAGCGCTGCTTTTTTTGGTTTCTGCTCGCTCACTCGGCCATCTGGATGACGAAACACATGCGACCAAATAAAACTGAGCCACGTGGCTACGACTTTGAAGTGTGAGGATATTTAGTGTTAAACCCCCTTTGGTCTCGGGAGCATCCGATTGCTGTTTGTTCGGAAGTGCTTTCGAATGAGGAGCGGGCGGCGTCAGATTGCACAATCGCCTCGTTGCGGTCCAATATGTGTCACTATTTGTTCGATTCCAGCTTGCTTTCGCTGCGTCCATTTTCCATTCTATTTTCGACTGTTGCTGTTTTCATACTGGTTTTTGTCGTTGCTATTTTTCGATTGTTCAGTGTATTTCCGTGATTTTTTATCTTTTACATATGTCATGGTGTAGGCATTTTTAGACCATGATCTTACAGTTTGACTCATTTTAAAAATGATGGTTATTTATCGTAGGACCGCTTTCGAAAAGCTGAATTTTTCATCACGTCATAAAACAGTAGCACCATGTTCGCGGCATTGCATCACTCGTCGGATTGAACCCGGTTCGTTACGATAACATCGGCACCGATCCGGCGTTAAGCACATCGACCGACAGCTGACGCCAGCGAGAGCTGGATAATCGGTCGGCCTATATTTTGGGGAAAAGAATCACTGACACACACTGGCGGTGACGCTTTTATCGCGGCTCGAACTTGGCCCGCTTCCCTTGACACATCTTAACCCAACACATCGGTCAGAAGCGGGCGCGGGGGGGATGCTGAGGCTGCCAATAAGTGGGTTGCCATCGGCCATTCGACACCACTGGTCCATTCGGTGTTGCCGAAAGTAGAACGCCGTGTCGAGATGAGGACGGAAATGAATAAAATATGAGCCCCGTACCGCTGCTTCCGGTGGAAGTCTCCGGGCTTCGCGACACATTGTTCTACAAATAAACATCAACATCGATCGGTTTAGGCGCGACCACTATCACTGTGGCTGAGTATCGCCAACTCCAACGGGCACCAGAAAGTGACGCCATCTTTCAAATCGGTGCAGGAGGTCTCGGCCCGGGATGCCCAAATAACTCCTCGAGTCTATTAATGGCTGGTATGCTATTTCCGTTCGGCGACGATGGCGTACAAATGCAGGAAGTACTCGAGATCAATAGTAAGCGTGTAAACAGTGCCTCCAAATGGAAGTCCTACTTGGGAATTATCGGAAAGCAATCAGCAAAACCAATTGACCAACTCTCTGGGGAGGCTGCCGTCGCGAGGTTTCGGGAGCATAAACCGTCGTCGGCGGCTTAGAGGCAGCACACTTATCGGCAGACTTATGGCGGACTCGCTCCGGAGCTCGTCCTTATCAGCATAGGCGGCCGTTTGCTGTCCGGCCGGACTCTTATTTTATTGTTATTGTTTCTCACTTCTGCTTCTCTGCCCGAAACACGATAAATATTCATTCCTCTGGCAGCGCGCGGGCAAGCCGTTGTTGGAATTTACATACAATTACCGTCTCGTTAGCCGTCAGAGGCCAGCAAAACCACCGGAAGTATCGCGTGGCCAGCGACTCATGTCCCAGCGACGCGGCTTTGATATGTTTTGATAAGAGTCGTGCCGAGTTCGTGGAATCATTAGAATGGAAAAGAGACCAGCAATTGGACAGACTGAGAGAGAGAGAGTGACGAAAATAGCCACTCGGCGTAGGATACGCGTGGCCGTCGCTGGCTAAAGTCTGTTCATCTGCTCCGGGCGATTGATGCAAATATCCACTCACAGGCACACGCACAGACACACACTAGGTAATAAATAATGATGTCCTTGTTTATTTATGTTCCCTCTTCTGCGTATGCTTCTTACCTCTAGGCGCCTCCAAGGACTAGCGCAATATTGTTTGCACTGGCGTCGGCCTCCCGATGATGAAATTCGTCCAGCGGAACGTCGCCCATCCACACCAAGACCAAGAGGACATCGGCGCGTCGCGTATCGTCCGTGTTCGTCTGCCGCAAGTAATTGCTGGTGGTCCGGCAGAGTGTCGCCACCGGTCCGACACAACCGAGGTCTTTCGTAGTTAGGGCTTAACTAAGTAAATTTGGCGAGAATCGCCTGGCCTGGACGCTAGTGGAGTACACGCAATCCAGAGACCGAAAACCGCCATCATGCTCCGATCGTACAAACTGTATCTGATGCTGCTGGTCAGCTCGATCTTCTTCATCGTGTGCCAGAACCAGGGTTCGATCACGAATCTCGTCAGCAACGTGTCCGCCACGTCCGGGACCGGGTCCGACGAAGATCCGGTCGGCCCCCAGGGACTGGTGGGGGCCGATAGCGACCTAACGGCGTTCGGGGAACCGGAACCGGGGCTTGCGGAGAAGATCCGCTCCAGGAGTCTTAACTTCAAGGAGCTGCCACTGAAGCTCGACCGCTCATCGTCGACGTCGGCCGCAACTAGCAGTTCGGCGGCGGCCGCAACAAGTCCCACGTCCGCCTCGACGACGGTGTCCACGACGACGACGTCGACGACGACTACTTCTACGACGACCACCGAGAAACCGACGGTGGTTAGCAAAGAAACAGCGCCGGACAGTGTCGGACAGCAGGTGAGTAGTTCGAGTGAGAACGGTCGGGGACAGCGAATTGATGAGGGGTGTATTTATGTCACTTTCGATTTGGGAATATTGTCACTCCCAAAAGGCTCAAAAGGTCCAAAGCTTGGCGTTCAGCAAATGGCAAAGGCGCATAGGTGAAATCGCTTTCAAAAATGTCCGATCAGTATGCCCTTCGTGACTTCATTGGTCGCTACGCAAATGCATAGATTCCCATAAATTTCGCTCCGTGTGCCAATCGTCCAAAATCCTGGATTTTACACCATCCAAAACCCAGATTTTCGCCGATAAACCACCTTTCAGGCAGAAAGTAAAAAACATTCGTTCCAATTCAAATCGTTTGCAGAATTAAAAACTGCGCGAAAGTACCGTGTCGCGAAGTAGAAAATTGAAATCCTGCACACGCCCCAACGGACGCGGCCCACGAACGCACGCGAATGGTCGCGATGTTGGGCAAAAAATAAATTGCACTTCCTTCGGCGAGGACCTGCGTGGGCATTTCGGAGTCCGATAAAAAAAAGGCTTTCATCTCCATGACCGTGCAGCGGCGAACTATTACGCAAGTTGGCCAGCGCTATCCTTCCACAACATTCATTCTGGATCGCCTACGGTTCGGGGAAAATATGCACCAGGATTAGTACGATATTCGTCGGACCATCATCGAGGATTGTTGAGTGGATTGCGCGAACCAGTAACTTGAGGGCCATACCTGACCGACCGCTGGCCATCCAGCAAGTTACGGATGTTTGCGTATTGGGTTGCCCGGGACCCAACACTGCCGTTTTCAAAAATGCATGCAACATGCAATTACAATCGCTTACAGGAATTGCATTCCGCCGCTGGCGAGCTCCGCTTCCGGATCCGGATCCGGTACAGAGCGCACTCTAATCCTCCGATGCCCCGCAACGTTGGCGAGAAGTTGACGTTGGTTTGATTAGCGTCGATGTGTATGGTGGCAATCGGCTGCCCCGGGGCTGTGGAACCGAATCGAGCAACCGTTTCTATAGATTGCTTGCATAATTTATTGCTGCATCGTTCAATATTGCACCACCGGCGGCACTGGCCGGTGTGTGCAGGCCACAGGGACCACTGGGCGCTGGGATGCACTTCGCTTATCGAGCGAATCTGATTTTCGGACACGGTGGTGGTCGTCTCGACGCAAGGAAACAGATGCTGTAAAATTCATGTCGTTGGCATTTTAGGTTAATTATGGCAATATTCGAACGGACTGTTCGACGTCAATTGGACACACGAGGTTTTGCGCCCAGGAAGATGTTGAATAGAAATTTTGGATAAACATAAATATGTTGACCAGATGTGGATTGTGGTGTTCGGTAGTTTCAAAACTATAATTAGTGTAGGGAGTGCTTCGAATGTAGATTTAATGTTCCGGCTGATGCACGTTCATGGCCAGCCATACGGCCGTTTTGATTTTGTGTATCAAAACAGACATTCTTATATCATAATGAACGTTCTCAGGTTGGCGTATTAAATGTTCTTACCCATGTCCCATTCTATGCTACATTATTTTTCACTTTTGCTTACCTTTTGAACGACTCACAGTCGTGTTCTGCTGCTTCAATCGAAACGAAAGGATTCTGTTTTCCTCAGAATTTATCCATCCGGACCATTAAACTCTCCGGACTCTCCGGACTCTCCGATTCATAAATGCGCCACTGACCTTACTCACTTGAGCCCTCCGCGTTTGCATTGGCGCAAAGGAGCGCATCCTATGTTGCAATGAATTTAGAAGGACACATGATGAAAATTATCCCGTCTGCCCAAACGCCCAATAAAAGGTTATGTCCAATTTTCCGTTCCATTAAAAGTGAAGCCTTCCGCATGTTTTTGTGCTTCGTCCCCATTCACATGCTGCTCATCGCGGTGCGTCCCGTCGTCCAAATAAACACACTCAGGTTTGGCTTCAGGTTTGCTGGCATCCGCTAGCCGCAGCGCATCTTTTCCCTTCTGCCATGCCATCGCCCGTTCTGAGTCTGCCGAGTCGCAGAGTGCAGCAGCAACCGTTCGCCATTAAGGGCAAACAACGGAAGGTCTGGTCCGTGAAAATCGAAAACCCATCACCAGTTCTTTCATCCTCTGCCACACTGGGCGTTGGAAAATTGAAATCCTGGCCAGATTGGTGAGGGAAAACACAGACAAAGCGTGTCCTCGGCGACAACGGGGCATCCATGTTACTGCACGAGATTCGAAGGACGGTCAGCGTTGGTCAAGCGGTTGTCCACCGGAAGCCAACAGGTTTCGCTACTGCGCGCGGTTAGAGTTGCGAAACCTTTTGTGCGCGTGGTCGAGCCTTTCAATTAAAGTGCCAAACACCGTAAACGAGTTGCAATTACGCAACCTCAATCATCGATAAAAGCACATTTCGTGCGAGTCGAGCCGAGAAAAGTTACTTTGATCATCTCCTCGTCGGGTTCGCCGGGGCTCGGTGCGCCCGATAATTTATTCATCAAAAAGAAGGCTTCCGATTTCCGTGGAAAACGGAACCGGAACCTCGCCGGACGGCAAAGTTTTTGGTCGCTTCCTGCCGCCGCCGCCGTCGCCGGGGGGTTCGGTAGTGGCTACACCACGCCGCATTGGGTCTAATCGAATTGCTGATTAAAAACAACGAGCCAAACTCGGTCCTTCCGCCAAATTAGACAACTTCCGGAAAGCGATACCGCGGGAAGCGATTTTGCGAACTGTATACTCACCACCCACCGCCTCTCTCTCTCTCTCGCCCCACTAGGCAGCGTATCGATTTCCGGTGGACACGGCCGTGCTGCCGCCACTGTACATCATCACACCGACGTACCGGCGGCCGGAGCAGATCCCGGAGCTTACCCGGCTCGGTTACACGCTGAAGCACGTGCAGAACGTCCTGTGGATTGTGGTGGAAGACGCGGACAGCTGCACCGAGACCGTGGCCCGCCTGCTGGACGAGATCGGTGTGCCGTACGTGCAGCTCGCAGGTAAGCCGTGTGGAATCCATTTGCAAATTACGTACAGCCGGGGAATTCGTTTCGCGGTCGCCGATGTATGGCCAGCACCAAGCGGCACGCTGGACCGCAGTTGGTGTAACCGGTGGCCACCGGTCCTTGCGTTGGAATGCGTTCAAACATCTGGCTCGGCGAGCAAGGAATACATCAGCAAGGCATGTCGAGGTCCGTCGGAAGTATTCCGAGCATTCCACCTCTGGACTGGACTTCAAAGTAGTTTCAGTTCAACGGCCCAGCACCCGGCCCCCACCGGCTACGTGCCGACATTCTATCGGTGGCTGGGGTTTGACTCCTGACACTAAAGAAGCCGGAAGATATGGTTGGTCCGGATCCGGTTTGGTGAAGTACGCCGTGGTGTGATTAAAGCGCAAAACTTCTGCAGAAAAGAGTGCTCTTCCTTAACTTCCTTGCAAAATTAGCTCAATTGCGCTCCTCTCGTCTACTTCCGCCCCTAGCGTCCATGCCGTCGCAGTATCGCAAGCATAAAGTAAAACCACGAGGAGTTTCCAACCGCAATCGGGCGCTCCAGTGGATCCGGGCAAACGCCACCGAAGGGATCCTGTACTTTGCCGACGACGACAACACCTACAATCTGAAGCTGTTCGAGCAGGTAACCGGGTAACCGGGGGCAGTTGTCGGAAATGATACTTACCACATCTGCTCCTTTGCAGCTTCGCCGAGTGCGCAAGGTGGCCATGTTCCCGGTCGGGCTGATATCGAAGTTTCAGGTGAGCTCACCGATCGTGAAGAACGGCACGATAACGGGCTTCTACGATGGGTGGCTCGGTGGGCGCAAATACGCCCTGGACATGGCCGGGTTCGCCGTGTCCGTCAAGTTTCTGCACTCCCGCCCCAAAGCCCAGATGCCGTTCAAACCGGGCTACGAAGAGGACGGCTTCCTGCGCAGCCTGGAGCCGCTCGAGCTGAAGGAGGTGGACCTGCTAGCGTCCAACTGTACGGAGGTGAGTGCACACGATTCGGCCACGCTTGATCGGCCCCCCTAACTGACACATTTTCCGCTTCACCTGGCCCGATTCCACAGATTCTGACGTGGCACACGCAGGCGAGGAAAAATCCGCCAGCTCCGGCCCTCGACCGCTCCAAGTACTCCGGCACGAACCTGCTCAAGCTGACGAACTGGCTGGTGTAGAAAGAGTGGACCACGACCGGACACCAACTGGTGGTACCGCGTTGGTTGAAAAAATTATCCGTCTGGGTGTTTAAACAAATGCCGTAGGAGCGGGCTGCAGAATCCCCGGAATAATGTCCTGCAGGAGCAGCGAGAGTGCCAGAGGGAGAGAGATGGAGCATGGAATGTCACGCGCTGGAATAGTGGGACAGGACGACGGTGCGTCGGGTGCGTTCGTTTTTGTAACAAAAACTGTTCGAAACATTACTTAGATAGCGACTCTTCGAGAGGATACCAAGTGCTGCTGCTCAAATTCGTCTGCAAATGGGTTTGTGTCGCACAGAAGCACCACACATTGGTACTTAAGTGATCGGCAGATTGGAACGCGACCCCGGTCTCTTTCCTTCCGTTTCCGGTCTGTCTGTCTGCAAGTTGTTGGTTGCAAAGATAAATACAAAACGAACTGATGTATTAGGCGACCAATAAATTGATCGAACTATCTGAAAGGGCCGCGTTTTAAGACTAGAGATAGAATAGGTTAGACCAGAGAAGTGGCCAAAACTGTTCACAAATCTACACAAACCACTAGCAATGTTCTGGTTTCTTTGGTTTAGTCGACACCGAAAAGTGTGATAAGCGTATGGCGGCGATGGGCGCAAAGTTTCGAGATACGGTTAGTAAATCACAGCTAGCGCTGGAAAGTGGGATTTTTCTTCCACGTTACTATCTCCGCCAAGGACCGGAGACTGGATCGGGCGGAAGTGTATCAAGATCTTTGACACACATGACACAGAGCAGCGCGGAACAAAATCTTCGTTCTTATCTCGTAAATGTTAACATACAGTATACATAAACAATATCCCCAACAATATACACATTCACACATTTCCGATTCCAATCACAAATAGTAAGGAGTGCTAGGAGGCGAACCGAACCGTCAACTCCTGTGTGTGGTTATAGGGCCACCAAGCAAGATCAGGAGAGATTTTAGATAGTAACGTTTTTAACCAATTTTTAATTGATTAGCCATGGACACAGGGCAAGCCCTCGCCAAACGCGCGAGGGCACTAAGCATGATGATGATGATGATGATGCAGGAGCGATGGTAGCGATCCGTTTGATTCGGTTTTGTAAATATTACCACGAAAAAAATTCCAAGAATTTTTCGTTTCACCAAATCTTAGACTAGTGTGTAGATAAGCCACTCATAGACTAGTGTATCTAAATCGTAGCTTTTTATGATTTACCCGGAGCCATTCGGCTCGCGGTGTACTCACTCTTCTACTTCTGATAGGCGATAACGACGGCGGCGGCGAATTCCACGATTTGCGTGTTCCGGGAGCACCCTTGCCCTTGAAGGAACTGGTGGAACTGAAACAACAACCCAAACTTACTGAAAGTACCTTTCGCCACTAACGATATAAAGCAATCCGATATTTCACTCCTCAACAGCGTAAAGAGCGAAGCTCCTGAACAGAGGCACACTGGTTGGAGTTGTGTTTTTAAGGATAGAGGCACCGGATGTTGGTGAAAGTTTATGCTAGTGTAAAACGGAGCCTTCTTTTCCTTCGGGCGAAGCATATACAACCCAACGTGCCGATATCCTTGGTACCGACCCGAAAGACGAGAATGGAACGATCTCTTTCGCGAACGAGCTTCTTCGAATATTGAAAACAAAACCGTAGCTGTTTACTGACTATTGTGTGTAGACTATTGTGTACTTTTCATCATTTTCCATTTAGTCGTGTGTTTCTGCTCGATAATATTTGATATTACCACTGTTTGAGCTTTCCGATATAACTGTTCACTTTCTTTGCATATCCCACTGTAAGTGCTAAAACCTAAGACATTACTTGTTCGGCCGCATCCGGAATCGGCCCAGAAGCCAGGGTGATCTTGTGGGGCGGGAGCGAAATCAACAGAAACTTGTGAAACAATGCTGAAGGAATAAAAACCGTTGAACCGTGGTGCGAATGGAGCACGTTCTCCGTAAAGAATGCAGAAACCGCACAGCAACAGGCGGTTCTGTCTGATAAGTGATAATCTACTATTCAAACTCTCAAAAGAAGAATTTTCGAGGAGATAAAAAACCAACACAATAAAATCTACTTCAAACCGTACAGATCCAGAGCGTCCACAGTTTAGTTTCTTTAATATCGGGTAGCAGTAAACCAAATTTGACCATCGATAGTCCCACCGTGTTTCAGGTGCAGCGTGGACACACACCATCCATCCAATGCAGTGGTTCGTGTCTCGGATTCCATTTCAAACCGAGCGCCATTTTCTTCCGCTTCTCACGGCCAGCCAGTTCGCTTTCAAGCTTCCGTCCGTGACGTCATCACATTGCGGTGACGTCACCGTACCTTACGCACCTACCCTCCCCCTGTTTCCAGTAACCGGAAAGCGCGTGGCTCATTTTCAATTTGATTTCGACCGTTGGCTTGCGGATTGCCTACTGTGTGTGTGTGTGTGTGTGTTGGTGAGCACAGTGAGTGGTCGCATCACACACACACAGTCCCAGCCCAGCAACACAACGTTTGCGGTTGTGTAGGTGCGGCTGGTTGGCTTTGCCGTCGGCGGCGAGTATAGTTTCACGGCGTTTCAGTTCGGCTCTCGCGTTCAGCAGACGGCTGCCGCAACGGGTCCCCGGAATCTAACCCAAACGCGGCCAAACGCGCGCACACCGTGTGGTAAGTGGAAAGCACCTAACGCAACGGTAACGTTTCAGCCTCCATTAAAAGCTGACGCTTCGCGTTATTCGCGTTAGAGTTTTGCAACCGGATGGGCAAAGTAGGAAGTTTAGCAAGAAGAAGAAAGCCCAAGAAGAAGCATCGGATGTGAGTGGCTTTTCGATTGGATCATCCAACCGTCGCGTCTCGTATCGTGTATCGAGGTATCCCCAACACAGCATGCTGGCTACGCACTGCAGATAAGAAAGAGAGCAAGAAAAGGAATCGGACGAGAGAGTGAGCGAACGCGAGACACGCATTTAGCTCATGCCACACACGCTTTGAACTGGCGGTTCGCTGGTGTGCGTGTCAGCCGCGTGCGTGCGCGCGCGCGTGTGTGTGTGTAAAGAATTTTCCAACTTGCTTTACCCCAACATTCGCTCGCTTCTCGCCACGATCTCGAATGCGCGGCGGCGGCAGAACTAAAAGCGGCCTCCTTCGATAAGCGTGCGTGCGTGAAGTTCTTCTTCGAGGGCCGGCGTGCTGTGGTCGTTCATTCGGTGCGTGCATTCGGAACAGGATTGTAACCCCCCCAACGGTGAGCATGGTGTTTTGCCCCAGCGGTCACACATAAGCACGCGAATTGTTTCGTTTCTGTTCCGATTCGCGAGTATGAAAAACATCCGTATGGTGGTTTTATTTTTTTATTCGCTTCTCGGTAAGTTCTCGCTAGGTGTGTGTGTGTGTGTGTGTTGGTGAGAAAGTGTCTCGCATGTTTTGTTTCGTTCTGTTGCACGCGACCTTTCTTTCCTCGCGGACGCGAGAGAGCGAGAGAGAACCCTCAACTGATGGTGAGAACGGCAAGGTGAGCAATTTGGCTCACCTTCTGTTGATTTTTTTTGCTTTTGCCTCATTCGCCGTCGTAGGAAGAATTTTTTCGCGCCGCGCATTGAATTTCCGGCATCGAATGTGTGTGTGTGTTTGCGTGTGTACGCGGCCAGAGCGCAAGAAGTACACACAGGGTAGGCGGCGAGCCCATCGTGGCCAAAATCGTTGACCGCAACGTCGTCGTCGGCTGCAGAAGAGAGTAGTGGTGGTGTGGTGTGTACAGGGAAAGGTGGCGTCAGCTCTACTAATTGCGCGGTAGCACTGGCAGGGTAACATCCATTTTGTTGTTGTTGTTGCTATCTGGGTCTTCGCCCCGTGAAACGGGCAGGAAAAGCATTGAATAGCAACGCATGCTACCTCCGAAAGGGTTCGTGAGCATTATATTGCCGTCTCTCGCTGAGAGTGAGCGAGCGAGCGAGCGAATGAGAAGAGTGCGTGAGACAGCCACGGGGCAACGCGCGTTGCCGTTCTATTGGTTTCTTTGCTCCTTTTTGGGCGTCGCGACGTACCAGGCACCTATTTATCCTGTATCCTGT
This sequence comes from Anopheles cruzii, assembly GCF_943734635.1. Taxonomy (NCBI): domain Eukaryota; kingdom Metazoa; phylum Arthropoda; class Insecta; order Diptera; family Culicidae; genus Anopheles; species Anopheles cruzii. The sequence continues at coordinate 8,171,403 of NC_069145.1, forward strand.
ATAGAGCAACTCTCGCTCGGTAAAGGAAGAGAGTGAGAGGTTCCGTCTTGCAAAGTATGCAAGGGATGGCGCGGTAACGGACGACGGGGCTTCTTAAAACATTCTCCACAACAAACATTAATCCGTTTGGAAGAGTGCGTGGCGTGGCGAGCGAGTGAGCAATCCGAAACGAAGCGTGCTCACACTTTTCGGCTCACTTCAGCAGTACGAGCGGAGAGAGTGAGCAAAGAAAGAGCGATAGAGTGAGAGAGAAGGAGGAATAAGACGACGCAGCGGCGGCGGCATCTTCGACGGCGGGTAACCGGTGAACGAGTCTGTGTATGTGTGTGTTTTTCGGGGTGAGTGTACAGCGCGCGCGTGTGTGTGTGTGTTTCGTCACGCGGCTTGGCTGTGGAGCCTCGCATTTGGTCGCAGAATTTTCCCCGCAGGTCATTCCTTGGAACGCTCTTCGTCGATTCGGTTGAATGTACGGGCCGCGTCTCGTCGTCGTTGTGTGTAGTGTGGCTCTAGAACGTGCGGATGGAATTCTCTTGCCGTGAAAAGCTACCCAGTAAGTGTGTGTGTGTGTGCGTGCGCGTATACGTGGTGTGTGATAGCGCGCGTCGCGCGTGGTACGCGGTAGCGAACGGGGAAACGGCGATAAAAAGTACACACACGGAATGCGAAAGCCGCCACGACGACGACGCGCGGGTTGATGCGTGGTCAGCAGTGTGGTGCGAGGTGCAAGGTCCAACACAGCCCAGCTATTGACGACGCTCCATTTTAAAAGTGTGAAAAAAGTGCACGATCAAGGAAAACCTTGCTGGGAAAAACGCGATCGAAGCGCAACCGGTGGACGACGATGTGCGTGTGTGTTTGGAGGAACATCCGCCCCGGACGGCCCCGCTTTTTGTTGTTGTCCCAAAAGCAGATGGCCAACTAGAAGCGCCGCTGAACAACGCTTGGGATTGATTATTTATGCACTTCTCGTCTTCTTTCTCGACAGCTCCAGTCCGCAGTTAGCTTTTGGAGGCCAAATGGCATATTAGTGTGCGAGAACCAGGCTACTTTGATAAGACGATGGAAATCATACTCCGCACCACTACGGCCCAGCCTTTCGTAGTTCCTGGAAAAGAGTTCATGGCCTCCCCCCAGTAGTCCCAAGAGTGGCCGTAGCCGTTGCCATTGGTTTAGGGCATGGTTGTTGGTGAATCATCGTAACCATTTACCATAGGAGACCCATAAACAAGGACGGCACGCCCTCTCTCTCTCCCGGTTGGCAAACATTCGGGGAAGTGATAATTTTTCCGCACAACATTGGGAGGCGTTGGGTGGCCGCATTTCGAACCGCCGACGTGCTGCAATACTGCTCCGTACCTCAGCAACCGGGTCAGCAGCGACGGCCGGCCTCCGCCTTGTGGTGATTGGCTGCAAGCCAATCTTCTCCGGTGCTTCGGTGCTCTCCCCTGGATGGACGGGCCTCCCCCTGGACAGCATAATGAGTGGTTTCTTGCTCGACTTTGCATGTCTGCCGCCCCGCACAGGCGTCGCCACACGCGAATCCCGCAGGCGTGCTCGAACCTCCCGGGACGGGCAGGTACCGCGGAAGGCTTGCCAATTGTTTTTTTTTAATGTTAGATACAATGAAGGACGGAAAAAATCGATACAAGAATGGGTGAATGGTGCCATACGGCGGCGGCGGCGGGTCCCTTTGTGTGCCTCCAAGGACACGCCGCAACGTTGTTTTTTTCCGGGCACCGTTCCCAAATTTGTTGCACAACAAATAATCCTTCTTATCGATAGAGAGCACGTAATACTAATCGCATCTAACCATCCGGCGTTCGGTTGCGCACCTAAGGGAATTCCGGTTTAAATGATGGATTGGACCTATAGGATCATTCGACACACACACACCGTTTTGTTACCCAAACGACGAGCCTTTTATAAAGGACACATAGTGCGCTACAATGGAGGAGTGTGCAATTAATTAAATTAAACATTTATAGAGCCCTTACATCGATTACCTGCCAAGTGGGACACAGCGACTAGTAGCGGTCAGCACGCCACTCGCTGTTAGTGGCTAGTAGTGGATCCTTCTTTTTTTGTGAACCACACCAAGTGGAAATGTGTTCACAAAATTCACTGTATTTATGCTTACAAGTAAACCTCGTGCCCCGGGTGTGCCTCGTCTAGTCTCGGTACACTGAACACAACAAAACACGGCTGGGGGAAACCTTTTGCTGCGTCGCATAGTTTTGTGCTGAAAAAGCAATCACGCGTCTGTTTTCTGTGTGTGTGCGAGGTGATGGGTGGTGATTGCATAAACTTCCGTCACTTTGGAGGAAGCAAAACAAAAAGCAACGCGAGGTGGCCATTTGAGCAGGAAGGCAGTAGTAGCAACAGTATAGCAGGTGGCTCGACTCATGTTCTACCTCACGTGGGCCACAATCAAGTGGTGAACAATGAAGCGACGCCGTGTGTGGTGTGCCCATGTGGCCCCGTGAACGATGCTAATGACACACAATGCTGCAATACGCACGACGACGACGGCGACTTGGAGACGGTAAAGGCGCTCTAAGAAGAGGGCTGGCTGACGCGTGGCCTTCGCTGAGCAATTAGCAGCAGCAGGCGGTGGCGACGACGCGACTCGAGAGAGAGAGAGTACGACCTAGCCAGAGAGTGAGAGAGCGTCTATTTGGCGAGATACTTGATGGCCATTTAGTGTGTAGACAACCGCGTCTCGCGAGCGTTCCTGACCGCCTCTGACCACCGAAAAGTGACCGGCCCCCGTTGTTAACGCCAAAAGTGTGAAATGAGATCGGGGAATTTCGTGGGTGAATGTACGCATTATCAGCTCTCGCTCGTGCACACACACACACTCTCTCAGGTTGCTACGGCGGTATGGGTTTTCGATTCGATTCACTCTAGAGTGGCACGCAAGACGGCTTTCCGTCTCGGCGCCTCCGGAATCCGAGAACAAATGTGCAAATCATCCCAATCTTCCAGAAGAGCCCATAGAATGAAACAGGAAATCGGGTTGAAACAGGAAAAGCCAAAATACACTTTTCTTTTCACAGCCTCCTTCGGCGGCACACTATGGCTCGCGGATCACGGATTCCGGTCCCCGTGAGCCGTATCTCGCTCTGCTGGTCTGGCTGCCGGTTTCTTGCTTGCTTTCGCACTCCTCTCAGGTGGCCATATGTCGGAAACCCGGGACCCAACCCGACGTGTGCTGCGCTATTCTGTGCTTACGTAAAAGTTGAGAACACTGTACCGCCTTCTTTTCGTTCTGTATCTCCCCCGGATTCTCCTGGTGGCGGCCCGGTTTGTCTTGGACTCTTCTACACCCGGATTTTCGAGAGGTGGTTGACGCACGATTCCTCCTACTCTTTGCTGTCTTTTATTCTTGCGCCAAATGCGATTCGTGATCCCGACCCCGGGAACTTGTTCCCAAACGGGGGGACTTCGTCCAAAAGACACACTTCCTGGTGCCGTGAATAGTGTACAGGTTGGTGTGAAAAGATGCACTTTTGGTTCTCCTCAGCTAACACGACATTTCGAACCGGATTCGCCTAGTTTGCGTCGGGCCCCAGCTGATTGTCGTTTTTCGTGTCCGACCATTTGCGTTACATTTTTAGCACCAAAGACCGAGTGGCGACGCGTAACACTTTTTCTCGGGGTGGGGTGGCCATTGCCACTTTGCAGTTCAAAAATACAACCGACAGAAGATCCCCAAGGAAGCCGGACCGCTTGCTTGCCTTGCCTTGCTGTTGAGCTTTGCGTTTAAAAATAATGCTTCGCTGATCGCGAGTGTGTGCTTTCGGGACGATTTCTTCGGCTTGGGATGCGAATTATGTAAGGGAATATTCCTCGAATGTAAAATGTTCGATGTAAATCATCAAATGTGCGGCTTTCTCCCACATGATCGCTATAATCTGGCAATTATGTTGTCGATTTCGCTGCTGGGATAACACATGGACTGAAAAGTCTTGGGCCTATAAGAAAAAACACATTAATGTTATCTCCGTTACGAGCCACACAATGATTCCAGCGCCGTTCCAACATTTGCACAGCCTTGTAAAAGGATTAATCTTTTACCTAAAAATAGGCCTCAGTTTCTCCGAAAATCTTTCCACTCGAACGAAACTTCTAACCGATGAGCATTTTCTTAAGGGTTGCGAACAGCCAGTAATCGCTAGGAGTCTTGATGAAGCCATTTTTTGGTTTTCTAATGTTACCGCCTCATTTGGACATCTACGACCACGTTAGAAGCCAGCAAACCAAGGTTTTATTGTTATTTCTGATGGAGCGGAGTCTTTAGAACAATTTTCAAGCCTTTGCTTGAACGGTATTTCTTACCATCAAGAAGCAGTATAAAATTAAAACACGAAATTGTTTTTGGTCCACAGTTTTGAAAATAACAAAAATAGTGTGACCCTTAACAATAATGCACAAACTTGTCAGTAGAATATCATGAAATTTTAACAACTTTCTTTTGAAGGTTCTAACCTAACTGAAAAAACGGAGAATGCAATATGACTAGCACCGTCTAGGACCGAGACTTTTCAACCCATGTGTTAATAATCGCGACGACTCCGGACGACGGCAAAATTGTAGTTGAAAACGGTTTTTCGTTGCGCCCTCGATGCGTAGTTGTTGTTTTCCGATACACCCAGTGAGTTTATCTTCCCAAATGTTTTTTATCACTTAAACATCCGCCTCAAACTCGATGGTAGCTATGGTGTTCCGTACCACCACCGATATCAGACCCGATTGCTGCCTAAAGGGCCCAAAGAAGGATTCCCGAAGCTAATCATAATCATTTGTGGTCGACACAACCCACCACACTGTCTCCTATGGTCTCCAGGCGTGGAAAATGGTTCCATGTATTTCCTATTTTGTTGTGGGTCGTCCGCGTTGATTCTTTTAAGTGTGTAGCTTATTGAGCAACACATTGAGTTGGGAGGAAAACGGAAACCTCAAGCTCTCTCTAACCCGCCACCAGCATATTTTCATGACCTCCTCCGCACCATCCACATGACAATCAGCATTAGCATTAGCGGCAGTATTGTCAAAAGTCGTTCCGTCGTCGGGGGTAGGTATTTTGTCGACGAGAATGGTGCTGTTTCCTAATCGTGCCCACTAATGGGGTACCCTTATGTGCTTGCTGTGCTTTGTGGGTCACATGATGCTTTCTTTTTTTTTATTATATCCGAACTTATATCAGAATCGACGGCCTCTGTAATTCTTGTAATTAACCTTTCCACCAGCATAATGTTACAGCATTATACGGTTCATTACAAGTCCCAATTGAAAGACGATTTGGCATATGAAATGTAATGGTTTCTTGCTGTATGTTAATATCCGTATCATCCGTCTCAAAATACTACTCTTGGATGATTGTGATGTGAGCTTTGGTTTGCATCAATAAAATAGATCATTTTCACACGATTCGTGCCTCAGGAAAGCAACATTGTGGGACGTTTCGAGCAACACAGGCAATCAGGAAGTAAACCCTTTGCTCCAATAAAGTGCCCAGTTCGCGGTCTGTGATCACTTCGAAAAGTGCGTGAACCGAAGCAGACACACCCCAACAGAGAAAGTGGAGCTACGCGCTCTCGCCGCAAGTGGGCCGTGCGGCGCACCAGTGGGAAATTCATGGACGGTACGCAATTTACATCGTTACTAGAGTTACGTCCCTCGCTGTCCTGGCCTCTGGCGTTCGGTTGAAAACAACACACACCCCATCATATTGCCGAATGCTGGTGCGAGAGGATAATTCGCGCGCGCATTTCACGTGAGCGAGCGTTCGTGAGAGAAATGATGCGACGAGAGCTGCTCACCGCCGATCTTCGATGTTTCGCTCTCGCCTCGTGCGTGAGGCGCTTTTCCGTTCTCCTTTTGCGTTACATTTTTCGTTTTGTGGCCATTGGGAGTTGCGCAGCGCGTCACTTATCGCGAGCGGAGCATGACTCACGGCGTGAGGCTTGTGCTGGCGTCCTTCGCTCAGTTGTTTGTTTCGCTCTCTTTCAGTGAGCAAACCTTGCGCGCGCGTGAGTCGCAACTTCGCGCGTTTTTTCGCGCTCAGCGGAGGTCAATAATAATGGCGGTGATATGAGATTTCGGTTGATTTGTCTGTTTGGACAGGCGATTAAAGAGCTGTGTTTTCAAAGTAGGTCACCATCGACGCGTAATTAAATCGTATAAATGTCACGATATCGTTGACACGTAATAATGTTCTTTGTGGTTCTATGTGAACTTGGATCACAACATCAAAGTGTGGTGACTTTTTCCATGGTTGCAGTGGTGAGTAAACTAAATTAAAACGCCCCATAGTGCATTTCTCCGATAACATTACATACAGTGCCCGTGTGTTGCGAGATTGCTCTAGGCGCATGCCGCTGTTCAGCAGCTAGTTGGCCCCCAGCGACGCCATCTCGTCGTGCCCTACGAAACAATGTGCTCACAAACACAACTTAAAATGTATGTAGAGAGTATGATCACAACACCACACAGGCCTTATTAGTGGGCACAAGTGCGTTACGAATGAGATAAGTTTCGCTTTCACGTACAACTACACAAACACACACACACAGGCGACGGGTATCGCGATAAAAGGCCAGACCGTATTAAGTGCACTCTGCCTCGGCACACGCACGCACGGTTTGTGCGCCCCCAGCGCTTTTGGGTCGCGATCCAATGATGGTGGGTAAAGTGCTTGTGTTTGTGGCACACAAAATTGGTTTGAACACATTTTAAGTTACTTTTCACAAAAGTGTGTACTTTACTATTTTGAATAATTACATTATGTTTTGATAGATAAAACAGGGTGGGGACGTAGAGGGAACAACCCGTTACATGAGGTCGGATTGTCCAATGCTTTCTCCAATTCTCACATGCTTCACAGTTACTAATGTGTTGATTGAGGTTGATTCGCTAAAAGTAATTCGTGTTTCGTCCTTTTTCAGTCCATCACATCGTCTGATCGTTAATGTTTTGTGACTCTGCCGGTGATTGAGGTGGACCTTCCGGTGAGTTGACTGAATCTCGAACCGTCTCAAGGTGTCTGTTTGGCTCTGTGTTGCGAACCCAAGATCACAGCACTACTTTTTGGTGATGATAATTTCAGTTCTTATCGCACTTTTTCAGCGTTCTACGGGGGAGATACGTTATGCGGCGGCAAAAGCCAGGCATTGGTCGATTCAGCCCCAAAACTCTAAACAAGAGAAGCTTACGTACGAAACTACGTGAACAACAGGAAGGCACTGAACGCCGCAAACTAGAGCGTGGACCGAATCACAGTGGACCGAAACAGTTCCATTTGAAGACTCCTGGATTTTTGGGTGATTGTGAATACGGTAAAGTCAAATTGCCGTTGACTCAACCCCCTCCAGCGTTGCCCTCTTCGCCTGATGGCCCGACCTACAACAATCGAGCGATTCCTTGGCGACTGTCGTCCACCACGACCGCAACGGTTGCTTTCGAATAACGTTTGAAGAAGGAAAAAACTCAGACCGACTTCCAAGGTAATTTCTGCGCAAACTAATCTTTGTTTGGATTTTATCCTGAGCCTCACACATTCCGTTAACTCTCCTAATCGAGAGAATTCATATGACGAGTGTTAGAAATGGTTACGATAGCAACACCGTTTCAGTGTGCGGGGCGGGTGAATCTGGTTGCTGCGGAACCAGCTCCCAATTCTCCCAGCGAGCGTGTGCCCTTCAATCGTGCCGCGGTGCACTATCTGTGTATTTGTAGGTTCATGCTGCTGCTGGTGATGATTGCAACCGTCCTCTGCATCTCCCCCACCGGGGGGAGAGAGACGGGGCCGGGGGTCAGTGCGGCGCAACCGGTGGTGGGAAGAAAAACAACAATCCACCCATACGTCCCCCCTTAGAGTGGGCGCCGCCGCCGCCGCTGTGACCTAGTGAGAGAGGGTTGTGCACCACGCTCACGACGACGGCGGTCGGCGGCGCATATTCACAGACTGACCGTGCCCCGTGTGATCGGTTGGGCGCAGTTTGTAACTGACACGGCCCGGCACCAGTCCAGTTCGGTTGTGGTGTAGCGCCGCGCATCATTTTGCTGCTGTTGCGCCGCTGCAAGTTGCATCCATCCGTGCCAAAGAAACGCGGGGATTTTTTGTGCAGTGATCAAAAAGGAGACAGTGATCGAGAGAGAGAGAGAGAAAGGACGGGGGCTGCTGGGCGCGCGTGGGCCCATTTTAGGATGATGGTCACAAGCACCGTTTTTTAGTGCCGTTTATGGTCATCGGTCGCGTAACCAGCACACGACGCGCGCCCCCCGGGTTTGTGCAGGTGGACGGACCGCGGACACCCCTTCGCCAACACGACGCCATACAGAGAGAGAGAGCAGGGTCACCGTTTAAGCGAGGGAGAGACAGTAAGAGAGAGAGAGAGAGAGACGGTGTTGTTGTGTGTGAGCAGAGTGAAGAAAAATTTCAGTTTAAATATATCCTCTAGACACAAATCGCGTGGGGAGAGAAGAGAGCGATCGGTGGAGGTGTGTAGTGCACACTCCCGGTCCCGGTGATCCGGTTTGGTTTGGGTTGGTGCTTCCGCTGAACCTGGTGCTGGTGTGGTGATCGCCACCCGCTAAAGATTTCATGGCAGAAATCATGAAAAGAAAAGTGAGTTACACAAAAGGTAGACCGGCCCTGAAGACGATCATCTCTTAAAATTATTGTAACCTGTTGGTGTGTGTGAGGCTTTGTGATCTTGATCATCCCCCGTGGGTGGGTGCTGGTGGTGCGAAAATTAGCCGCGCTATTCCGTATTTAGCGTCGACTCGGGATGGTTCCCCTTGGCTATTGTTTCCACGCTGTGGCCACCACCACCAGCAGCAGTAGACAGCGTGCACTGAAGTGTGAAGCGTGTGTGTGTGTGTGTGTGCGACGACGCGTGTTATCTGCGCACGCGCCCGTCCGTGCGCCCGTGCGCCCTTTACGCGCGCGGGAGTCTTGGCGTGATTGAAAAAAGACGGGGCTTTGTCTCCGAATCGAGCTCGCGCTCGCGCGCATAATGACCACCCCACCGTCCACAACATGCAGGGTTTTAAAATTATGCGCGGCTGCCTTCGAAGGGGCGGACCACTTTGTTGTCCGGTTGAGGGGGGTCCGTTCATTCGCATCATCGTCATCCGACGACGGCGTGCAACTTACGCAACTCTCTGATGTGTGTGCTACATAGTCACCATATAACCAACACCACCAGCTAATCTCGGCTCTAATTTCTAATGTCGATCGACTGTCGCCAGTGCACTCCGCGGCGACATGCACCTGGTGCAGCACCGATTAAAAGCGAATCGATGAGATCAGTGTGTGTTCGCTACTGCTGCTGCTGGTGCTGCTGTTCCGATCGATCACAGCTTTAGCAGGGGCCTAAGAAAATCTTCTTTTAATTTTTGGTGGGTGATTCAAACAATGAAGGTCTGCTAATATGCTGATGCAACAATAATTAGGCTGTCGTTGTGAATCGTGTGAGTCAGCATGTTGCGGTCCGCTTGTGTACGACGCCATCGGTCGAGAAAGCCAAATAGCGATCTGGGCTGCGATACCACCGTCCTGTTGATTGTGGGCAGGAAAATGCGTATCAACAAGTAGGAAGCTCAGCGATACCAGTCTTTGCCGCGCGTGAATCAACACAGTGAGAATGAGGGATGGTGTTGTTCCGTGATCGGGTGATAAGCGGAATTTCAGGTGGTTTGAATATTGCGCGTTCGGGTGGAAGAGACGCAGAGTTCGAGCGAGACCGAATGTGTTGTCACGACGATCAGTCGCATATACGCACCAGATTGGTGGTGTGTCACGCGCCCTCCTTATGACCCGTACCGCGTGTGTTGATGATGGTCTTGATACTTATCGTAATAATCTTGAGCAAGTGACTCAAACAAAGAGCCACAATGAAAGGTTGTGTTTCGCGCGCACTTCGAGAACCGTCCGCTTGATAGCTCGTTACAAGAAAATGGCATCGTTTCGAACCGTTTCAACTAATTCTGCCTTTTTCTTGTTTGTTTTTAGGCCGGTATTATGAAAATTAACAACCAGAGTCCCAGTGCAGCACCGGAGAAAGTGAAAACCCGATCAGCCGCCAGCAAGGAGGCGCAGGAGCAACAAAAGTTGAACGGGTCACCGCTACTAGCCACGAAGGATTCCGCGGCTTCCAAAGGAAGCAAGCAGCAGCAGCAGCTAAAGAAGGTTCCAGTTCAGGCAGCCTTCACCGCGAGCGGTACGTTCGACCGACCCTCGGTGGGCGGCGAGTCCAGCAGTAGTGGCGGTGGCGGCGGTGGTGGTGGTGCCCGTACCCGTCGACAGCTGCTGAAGAGAGAACGTGAGGAAGAAACGGAGACAGTGAAAAAAGGCGACGCATCGAACGAATCGGCGTCTGTCGATTCGGAGCTACTGCAGAAATCGTTGGCTTCTTCCGCCAAGAAGTCACAACGGGGGCACGAGGACCTGTCCGAGCAAGAGCCATCATCATCCGTGTCACCACCACTGCTAGGCTTTGACGAGGCGGGTCCACAGGACGCTTCGGAGAGATTCCCGGTACGACAGCAGGAGTCAGCTTTTGCGAGCTATTCAAAAAGGCTCCGACTCCACACCATCCATTCGTACACTGCTACCGAACAGGACGACGACGAAGACGACGAGTTTGGTGCCGAAGGATCGTCCTCGTCGACGGCTTCCGCTGTGGAGGACATCGAAGAGGAGATGGACCACCACCACGCCGCCGGTGGTCTGGTGACCGCGGGGAGCCGAGCGCGCAAAATCGTTAAGCTCGAGAAAGTGGACACAGAGGAGACGGTGGTGGACGATGAGGGCTCGACAACGATCTTCATGACGGAGGAGGACTACCAACTGCATCAGCAGCATCAGCAGCAGCAAGATGAACAGTCTGCGATGGATGAGTACGACGCGACGGCGGTACCAGGGGGTGGCAATGAGGACATGGAAGACACGGATGGCGGAGGTGCCGGTAGTGCGGCCTACAGTGGTGGTAACAGATTGTTCCGCAAGAAGGTGAAACGAAAAATCGCCCGAACTTCGGTGAGTTTTGGTGGTGGCAGCAGTGGCGAGGGCAGCGTTGTCGGAGGCAACGTCACGATATCGTCGGCCAAGGCGAAGGTTCAGATGTTGCACGAGTTCCCGACCCTGTTTCTCGGGCTCCGGCGGAACCGTATGTTTCTCGTCACCTCGCTCGCCCAGTCGTTCGATCTGAACCAGCGCGACATCATTCTGGCGCTGCGCAAGATCAAACTGAACGAGAGCAGCGCCCGGCTCGGGATGGTGTTCGGTGTCGACTCCAACGAGGTCGACGTGCTGGTCCACACAAACGTGCCTAAGATTGCGGACTGTTTGCGCAACTTCATCCTCTGGCCGGATGATTTCACGATGAAGATGAACGTGCCGATCAAGCTGCGGCAGCACTTTAACCGGATCCACCTAATACTGAACTATCTGGTGGTGCGCCTGAAGTCGAACGCCGTCCGCACGCTCACGACGCTCGCCGACGTCGACGCGACGGCGAGCTACTGTCAGGTCGAGCAGTGCCACAAGGTGAAGTTTCTGATCGCGTCGACGCTGGACGGCTGCGTCTGCTTCGTGTCGCGCGCCTTCGCCTTCCAGACGGACGATGAGCAGGTCCTCAGCCAGTCCGGATTTCTCACAAAGTTCAAGACCAACACGAACCTGATCGCGGGCAAGAACTTTCACCACTTCGAGGATCGGCTTGCCAACGGGCACCATACGACCGATCACACCAACAACAACGGCGGTGCGATGGGGAACCATGCCGACGACGAGCCGGACCACTTCGAGGACATCGTGTCGGAGAAGATCAGCAAAAGCCGAACGTTCAAGCTGAAGAGCTACATCGAGAACATCCTGGAGAACTTCCAGAGCTACCAGATGCTTCACCCGCAGACGTGCATCGATGGCCGAACGTTTTCGCTGCTGGACGATATCGTCGTGATCGTGGGCGCCCTCATCAACCTGCAGAAGCAGGAGATCGAGTAAAGGGGGGAAGGCTGCAAGTAGCGCATCGATGGGAGTTGATTTCATCGCGAGACACGAATCGCCTGGTGGACGAGCGTAGCGACCACGCGTAGCCGATGCAGTCCGTGAGCACACCGCGCCCTTCTTCTTACCGTGCAGCGTCACCAAGATGCAATGGGGCGACGACGAGGAGTGTAGTGAAGCCATAGGAGAGCGAGTCTTACACTTATTCGCAATTGTAAAGCTCTTATATATTACGTTTTTCTTTTTCCTTAACTCTGTCGAACCTGATTCAGCATCGCTAAGAACTTCCCGTGGAAGTTGTACACTCTGAATCCAATAGAAAAAAGGGATCCCCCACCAACTGAGAATCAAATTCCCCATTGCTGGACCGCTCTCGTTTCGGTGGTCTGTCCCGGTCGGAACCCAGCCTCGGTGATGCGGAAGAAGAGGGCGCGACTCGCGGCGAACGTCGCGGAAAACGAGATTCTATTTTTCCCGTTTTTGTGTGTAATTTTCTTTCACACCGTGGTTTACTGTGTATGTACAGTAGATTGTAAGTCATAGCAGAATGCATATAATAGAGGAGGAGCTGCGTATTGTAAGCCAACAAACCGAGTTTTGCTGGACCGTGAAGAAGGCGCTACGTGTTTTTTCGGAAGTGTGCAGTGGGAGAGAGGACACAGTACACGGAAAAAGGCCGCTTAGTAAATGAAGAGAGTGTGTTAGGGAAAAGGAGTCGGCGCCAGCGATAGGATTTGGGGAACAGTGGTTTATAATATGTAGTCTGTGTAGAGGTGAGCCTTGCCCATTGGTCATTGCACTTTCGCGGGTTCTGCTAAAACGAAACGCTTCGTTGTACAAAGAATGACTTTGTTGTAAAAGACGTGACACAAGGTGCAGATATTAGTGTATCTTGGCAAAATATACATACGATTTACGCGGGATCACTGCGTGCGCACATCCTTATCTTACTAAGTAGCTTTGTTTTCAAGCGTGCTACATCATCAACTGGCAACTGCGCAGTGCAACTTGGACCTCGCGCGCAGATGTTTGAAATTCCTTCCTCTCACCTTTACAGCAACCAATGAAAGACGAAAGTGTGTGAAAACACTCTGATGCAGAAATTTTGGTGGCACCGAACTACGCAATCGCGAACTAATTAGACTACAAAAAGCCTTGCGGGGTTGCAAAATTCATGTTTTGCAGGGAACATACAAGGGAAAACAATAGAAATGTTACAAAGCTAATGGGCGGTGACCACAAAAAGAGAGAGAGAGACAGCGAAGAGAAGTCTAACGGTGGTGTGCTGTCGATTATGCATTGTGCAGAAATAACAGTAACAGAAAGGATGTTGCTTTTAAAACGCTACGCGCACTAACATTGCTGCAAACAATAGACAAAGATTAGAAACCGAAGTAAGAATGTAGCGCTTTACTGTGGAGTGCTTCACAGTGTGTGGGACAAAGAGTTAAAGCCGAACCGAAAAAACACAATAGAAAATAGTGCATAAAGATACAAACCCCGACAAGCGGCAACCGAAACAAAAGTAAGTGCGAGAGAGTGCGTGTGTGTGAAAGGGAACTGATACGAGCGCGTGAAGTGTGTGAAAAATAAACTGATTGGCTGCGAGTGACTGAAACCTTTTGACATAAACTAATGTTCTTATGATAAAACATACTATATGCTTGTGCGTGTGTGCAGTTCCGGTTTTTTCTGGTTTCACCGTAGGGCTGCTGCTGCACACACACACACACGGCAAATGGTTGTAGGTGATAAGCATATTCGACGATATAATGATGCCGAGAGGAGGTGTTAGCCATAAGCGGGAAGGGAAAACAGAACACATCAAGGGAAGGAATCGTGCGATTCATGCACGGAGCGGAGCGAAGCATGTCCACCGTGTGAAGGATTGAAATATCTGAAACATACGTATATGGATATATGAAGAACGGAGAGGCACCGAAAGGATGAGAAATAAACAATACACGAGAGAAAGACAGACTGCATGATTGAGATGAAGAAAAGAGAGCGGGAAAGCAAAGGAATTTGGCATTGTTTGATGGCCAATGAATGAAAGAAATGGTTAAGAAAGAATCTGGTGTGACGGTAGTGGAAAAGAGAAGATGTTACGCTGTTACAAGGTGGCGAAATAAAACATTACACTCCCACGAGAAGGCGCTTTGAAAAGTGCTAGAAAAGACCCCCCCAGAAGTGTTAAGTGGAAAACTAAACTCTTGCTAAACGTTTCACACAATCTCTAAACCACCCCCAGATGCATTCTTATTCAACTGATACTAAGCATGATTGCGACAGAAAGCAAACCCTTACACACGGTACACGAACAAGCTCGGATTTCGTAAGTTCCGATTGGCACCTGTAAATAGAAAACGAAAATAAAAATGATTGACGGAGAAGTGCAAACATGCTGTTTTCGCAACGAAGAATGGCCGGGTCTTACACAGGAATTTAGGGTTTCGTTCGAGTTTTGATTGGGGTTGTTCCTGCAATCTTCTGACCTCGACACGTTTACCAAATCAAATATTCACATCGACACTTTGAATGCGTTTTAAAAGGTAAAACTATTTTGATCAAAAAGTGAGAAATTCACCTTGGTCAGTTGAGGTGTGGTAGATTTGAAACCACAGCAGCGAAATGTTTCATTCGTGGCAGCGTGAAACATTTCATGCTTGATTGTGAGCGGAATTAAAAAAGCTTTTTTTAAATGATGCGCTTTCTGCGCTATATTTTTAAATGAAAACAGAATACAATCTGTTTCTATTTATCATTCGAGGGAGGGGTAAAATTTCCACAACTTCTATAGTGACAGTATGGTAGTTAATGAAACACATCAAAATCGTAGCGATAGCCCCAACTCGTTTGTTTCCCCAAGCATCCGGGGAGCGAAATGGACTCTCTCGCACCGAACCAATAAAGCTCCGACGAAACCCGACGTACGGAGCACGTGGCTTGTTTACGTTTTTTCCAAGTAGTTTTAGCTTTTCATTCAACCGACCGGAAAACCGACAGCCATTCGGAACACGCTACCGCTTTCCGTGGGAGCGACTCTCTCTCAAATTGTGGAGCTTTCTGGTGGTGGAAATGCGACTCTCTCGCCCCGTGGAGTTGAAAGTGTTCACGCTCTCTCACGGAAAACAGAAAATGAAAAAAATTCAAAAAAATTTCCGAAAGAGACCGGGAACGCAGGATCGAAAAGTTAGTCTGAGGCGGTCAGAAAATACTGAGATTAATTTTCAAACTCGCTTGCGTATCGCGCGACGTTGGTTTCTTGCGCTCTCCATATCCGTAAGTGTTTGCGAGTTGCGTTTCTAGCTTGCGTACTTTCGTGTGCCGGGTCAGTGGGTTCGCCGTTTGAGTTTTGGGGGACCTGTAAGACAAACCGTTTTTATTTAAAACCGCATTTAAGTCGTTTGGTGGACTGAATCACACACATGAAAAGTGAACTGAGCGTGTTGGCTGTAATTGATTAATTGAACAAGTGAACACAAAACGTGATATCATGCATTTCTGTGTGCCTGTGTCGGCGTGTTTTTAAAACCACTCAAGAAAAAAGTACCTTTGCGTGATGACAACTGATGTGAAGTGCAAATCCGTCTATCAATCTATTGGTTGACCGAGTATCACAGCAACACCTTGCTGATCGCGTGGTCTGACTGATCGCAGCATTTATCACGTGCTGACTTTCAACGTGTGCGATGTGCTCAATCATCGGGATCATTTGGGGTTGACACTTTTTGGGGATTTTGTGTTTCTGATTAACTGTGGTGTCGCAAGTTCGATTGACCGTTGTGCCCTGAGTGAGCGATTCTTGTATTTTTTGTCGCACTATTGCTCCGAATGCAACTGATCATTGGAACGTAAACTGGTGCCTCCGTTTGTGTGTGTGTATGTGCTGGTGTGAATCGTCTAAAATCAACTTAAAACCAAGCTCTCGTGGGAAGCAAATTTCGGCTTCGGATCATATTACTGATCGGTAGTGTTCGGACATTTAGTAGGCATCCAGTGCGCACCAACACCAGCAGCCGTTTTTGTAGGCTTAAAGCGTGCAGCGTAGTGGTTGCCAGTGAAGTTGGCAACAATCCGAAAGGTCAATCGGCGGCGAAGGAAAACGGGATTAACATTAGCGGCGAAACAAGAAGAATAATACGATCGTGTGCCCAGCATCCGATGTGTCTTTTACTCGGACACGCCTGAATGAGGTGTTTCATTTGAATAACCTGCACGGGGCTGATAAAGGTAAGTTTCTATACGCATCCGGGATTGCTATTGCTCTGCCTCACAAATATCCGGATTCCGGATTCAAACTCTGGTCTGATGCGCTCCAGGGAGGAACGATACGCAGCACTTTATTCCACCCTTTGCGATGGGACGGACAAGAAGAGATCTCGGACGTCAGGGCCAAAGATGGTACGGTTTTAATTGCAGTCTGCAGACCGTTCAGAGTGCTCCTCCCAGTGCAGAGCCAATTCCGGGCTGGATGTCTGGATCTGATTAGTTCTGTTTGGCGTGTGTTTCACCTTCGAATGTTCGCCGTAAAATTAGACGGCCCGAGGAGGTGCCAAAACCTGTCCAGTTTTCTTTTGATAGTTCTCTGCGATCTGAGTTCTTTTGCTTGCTTCAGTTCGCTGTTTTCTGCTAAACACCGTCCCGTTCGTTAGTACCCCGTTATCGTGCGTGACGGTGCGTAACGTAACGGCTACCGGTTCACCGGTGGGTTTCGAATTTCGCGGCTTTTCGCGGCCCGGCCACCTTTCGCGTGGTTCGGGATGGACCAATTTTTCATTTCCAACACGGTGGCTCGGTGGCTTACAGGCTTTTTATTTTCGGTGGTTAATTTGATCGTCTTCCACCCCCCCCTTAATCCGTTCCGTTTCGTTCTCTTTCTCTGGCTGTATCTGTTGCGTCTGAGGTGGAAACGGTTCTTTGAATTTGGTAAATCATTCACTCTGCCTAATCCAGGTTTTCACTCTGCTGCGTTTTCCTCCTCTTTGGGCGGGGGTGTAAATTCTCCCTCCCGGGGTTGATCTAACGGGGCGAACGGATTCTTCCGGGTTTTTTCTTCTTCAATGCGCTATTCTTCCCAATTGGAAATTCATTGATAGCGGTTCGTTCTTGCTCCGTTGGGCCAAATTAAGCACAAGAAATATGTGCCACCGTTTAAGATATTGGTATACGGGAGGTTTAAGTTCTTTGCTCAACGTGTTTTTCGTAGCAGCCGCTTTTATAGCACAGCTAAGCACATCGAGCCGAATTTGGAAAGGTGTACGGATAGTTACGCCCCGAGTTTTATTGATCTATCGGTGATATCATTCTTGGATTCGATTCGATTGTGCCGTTGCGTGTTAAAGAGTCATAATCCAAGCATATGCTTTAATTCTCGCGCCTTTAAGTTTACCGTGGGTTTGGTCGGTGGTTCGGTGATCAGTGATCGACGATCACCGATCGCTTTGAGCAGATTTATGCAAATTTTTAGTCATTTTTCAAGGCAAGGTGTGTAATAAAACACCATACTGGAATATTTTATTCGCCTCAACACAGTCGTTGGCGGTGCGCATTTGATAAAGTGTTTAAAAGTATGGCATAGAAACAGAACGGACCCCAAATGTGGTCTTTCGTTTCAAGGCGGCTTAGACTAAGATACTGTCGTAAACTGTTTCACAAGCTCAACAGCTTTTTTGCTATCCTCAAGGTGCCTTTTACAGGCATTATCACTGCCTTCGGGTAGGCGTATTTTCGTCGATTACGTTTCAAAGTGAACCTTTTCTACCGCGGTGGGCTTACTTAACGTTTCGCGAGCAGTGATTGATTGATGCGCGGGATGATCATTCACCGGCGAATGTAGTCGACGTTGAGCGAAAAAAAGGCTCGATGAAATTGCTTTGGGTTCGTTTCGACGAAGCCCACAACGTACGGGTTGCGAAGAGACGAACGAAATCTTCCATCGGGTTGAGATTGTGGTTCGTTCCCTCGCATCTATCGTTTTCTTGGTCGTTCGATTGAATTAAAGGGTTACGAACATGGCAACCCTGATTTATGGGGCCCCCAAAACGGTTTAGGATGGCCACCTCTGTCTTTGTCCCCGGGCTAATGAAAAACTGCAAACGATGAGATAAAACGAACCAAAATTAGGCTACACATTCCTGGAGCCAGACGTTGGTCCTGGTGCACCCGCAGGTGACTGCAAAATAAATTCCGTTGCCGTTGACCTTCTGATTCGTTTCCGGTGAAGGGTGGTGAAAGTTACGTCTCACGCCGGTTTGAATGTAGCGGGAGAGAACACAACAACACAGAGCGGGATCATCCCGCCAGCGATTCTTCAATCTATCGCTGATCGTCTCAGGAAGAAGTCAGCACTCCTAGCTGGGGGGGGGATAAAGCCCAAAACCTGATCATCATCACCCTGGGTTCCGCGAGTCCCGGGAACTGGATGTTGGGTTTGGACCTAGCTGCGAGGAACCACGCACGACTTCGTGAAACCGGTTCAGGTTCCTCACCAGAAACCACTTTTTGGCTGTTTTGCGTGCCGTCAAGAATTGGGAACCGGCACTGGACCGGCGCTGTCTGGAATGCTTATGTTAATTTTGGGTGATTTCGACGGAGTGGACATGAACTTTGATAACACTGCCGGGATTTGTTCGCCGGGATCGTGGTGGATTTTGGTGTTGACTGCGTTTCTCGATATATTCTCGGTCTTCAAGTTCGGCACACCAAGGCACGGAATTCGATTTCATTTGCTTTCAGTTTTAAACGGCGCAATAGCAGCAGGAAGGCAGTGGTGGCAAAGTTAAATTACGTCACCAGCAAGGTTAATCCATATCAATTATACGAAAAATTCCATTCCTGCAAAATGCGCATTCCGGGACGAGTCGAAGCCGTTTCAAGGTTGCCACCCGATTCGCTAAACTGGACTCCTTCTCGGCGCGATGTCTCCATGCCCCTTGGACCATAAATAGTTCCAGCTCAGCTCGGCAAGAATTTCTCGGCAGCATCACGAAGATGGCGCGGGTGTAGAGACGATGTCTGCGCTCGCCGGGGCCAGGGGAGGAATATTTAAAGAATGACGTAGGCGTTTCGTTTGTTGTTGTTCGTGGGTTGAGGGAGACGCTGGCCGACGCTTGTTGCTGTTACTCAACTCCGCGCGGACCAGAAGATGATAAACGGTTGATTGTCGTGGAGGTTTGAGCGTATCTGACGCCTGTTTTCCGGTTTTGACGGCGGAGTAGAAACAGGTTTTGTCACCCGCTGCAAACGGATTTGATGGAAGTACAATCTGATCAGCCAATCTCAACCAAGTCGAGGCCGCGGGCGTAAGGGAACGTCCGTTTAGGCAGGTCTACTTTTGTTGCTCACAATTTTTGGAAGTCATCTTTCTATTGACTGTTCACATTTATTCATTGGACGTTTCTTTCTTAAATTTCTTTAAATCTCTTTTGAATTAGCATTTTTTTTTGTTAGATCTGATGGCTTTTGGGTGTTGATTGCACTTTTCCAAATCCCATGTTGGGACTGTGCGACGGAAAAGGCAACTTTTCTCCACTGCCTGTGGTTGTGGTGTTGCTGATGCAAATATAAACTGAAGTAAATCGCATCCTGCAGCGGCAAAGCTTTCGAAACAAAGTTTTATTGCAAAACAACTTGCTGTATTATACAGAATTTCGCCAAGTCCCCTTCGCCAGGATGCTGCAAATACCAGCCTCCAGAAGTGCCCGACTACACTACGCTTTGCGAGTAGTTTCGCAAAACTTCCACCAATTCTTGCCGGATGCCGGAGTCGGAAAGTTTTCGAGCGGCCGTAAATTGAAATGATGGCAAAAAGTTTCCGATTTTCTTTCAATGTAGCGCAGGCCCGCCCCCGAACGGAGATTGTCGCAAAAGGATATCGTTTCCCGTGTTCGGACTGTCGGTAGAGTCAATCCCGGGAGCGCTGGAACACTACTGCAGAGCAAGTTTAGTGTTCGCGTGCCCGGTGCGGCGGTTCGTTTGTCTGGGGAAATCTTTTTCCAATTTATTTTTTGTTCTTCCCGACCGACGAGCCTGTACATAAATCTCCAATAAATAGGCTCAGGTTTACCAACTCGTATTACCGCGCGTTGGGCGTCTGCTTTTTTGCCGGTTTCCGCGCACACACAGTTGGACACAACTCTCGGTTTCCGATCGTCTCGGTGTCGGAAAAGAAACCCCAACCGACGGAAAGACGGAAAACTCCCAACGGAACAGCCCAGGCGTGACGGAGTTTTTCCTTTGATTTGCCTCGTTCTTTCGGCCATGGCGTGGCCGGTGCTATCTTTTGATTTCATGAAAAGGCTCTCTGAGGGTCCTATCGCCAGCCCTTTTTTGGGCTCGTATCCTGCATATTTTCCTTTTTCATTGGAGCCAAAATGGATAGAAAAATAATGATTTGTTTTATTTATTACTGATATTCTGACGGGCTGCTGTTGTTTTTCTTTCTCGGAAAATCCCGACCGTGACGGTGATCTTTTGTTGGAGATACTCCTTTATGCCTGAATACGGAAAAAGAAGTCTAGCAAACCCTGTTGGGGCCTCTAGGTGGCCGTTAAAGCTGGTCGACGATTTGATAAGCTTCGTTGCTTGTTTGTTTTACTTTACCGTTTTTTATCAAGACTTTGCAAACTAAAGCAAACTCTTTTTTCCCTCGGAGAATTGGATGGAAAAACAATTTTCGGATTGCAAAGTTTTCGTAATACATATGTTGAGGGCCGCCAAGTTTCAGTCGAACTTCAGATCAAAACTGACCGTTACAGCTGCTACTCAAAGCCATCCTTATCCGTAAGGCAACACGGAAGCACGATAAAAAAGCCAATCAAGGAAAAGCACTCACCATCGGGCCGACGACGTACGGCGAGTGGCAGTTGAAAGCATTTAAACGGACTTCAAACACACGTTCCACATTTTGCGCGTTAAATGAGTGAGATGGAAAGTGGGCGGGAGACGACCGAAAGGAAGACGCCGGCCACTGATCCTAACCCGTGGGCCGGCATGCACCAAATCCCCGACCCTCCATTCGGGTGCTAATAGACTGACGAACGGTAGGTTAAAAGTAAAACCGACCAACCGACCGGCCCGCCGTTCGTTGAATGATTTTTCCGGTTTGTTGGTTTGGCGGGAAGTACATAAAACAGCCCGATGGCCCGAAGAGGCCCCCCCGGGTCCGTCGTTGGGCGCTGGACGAATCGGCCCGGTTCCGGCCGGCCGAGGTTGTAAAACATAAGAAAACTCGAAGAACGGTCACAAAAACTCAGGTGAAAAGCCGGCTGGCTCTTCGATAAATGGGCACATGCTTTCTATGGCAACAATGATTTAGTCAGAGAAGACGCTACTTCGTGTGTAGCAAACACCCTCCTCCGGTTTCCATTGCTGTAATCCGTCGAAATGGCTAAGACGTTCCAGGCGGAAGCTGTCAGAAGAGCCACTAAGACGGTCGATGGCGACGTCTACAGCTGTCTGCAGATGCATTTTCGCAATTCTTTTCGATTTCCTCCTTTCGATTGGATTAGATGGCACGAACAATTTGCAAAAGGGATTCACCAACGCCTTTAACCCAGAAAAGTAGGATAATTTTTAAAGTGTCTCCATTATTTAATGCCACAACAGTTTCGATTCGATCGATTGTGGTTTCTTTTCTTCGGCCACCGTTTAGCAACCACGTTGAACTACGTTGGCCCATAATGCTCATCCCAACTGGCAAACCGATCATTATCTCCCGGTACATGGCGCCATATGCCCGCGGACCGCAGGCATAAAAGAAAAACATCGTGAGAAAGTCGTTGCATTTCTTCGTTGAATTACGTCACCAGTTTGCGGGCGCGAACATCCTTTGCTCTCAGTGCTGCGACTCAATAGACTCCACCGTGGTGGCAAACCTTTCGAATTGCGAACGCTGATCCGATTGCTCTTTTCTTTATTCTGCTGTTTTCCTTTGGGCCTCTCCTTGCCAATGATCTGAATCGTCAACGCACCCAACGCCCCAAGCGGCGGTTCCGCACAGCATGACTGTTATGATGTTCCTCGTTTTCTTTGACTCTTTTTTGGCGTCGGATGTAAAAAAACAGTGCGGATCCGATATTGGATCGTCGCCGAGATGTGGTTTATTTTTTTGTTTTTTGATTTGTCAAACTTCTTGGCCTGATGCCAGGACGTGGCAAGATTCGTCAAATTCCGGTAGCTCTAGTACCGGTAGCCAACCCAATTTGCTATGTTTTATTTTCACTTTAGTCACCCCTCGATATCCTTTCGGGCACGCTGAAATAATCGGAAAAGCAAAAATATCGTGGCTGTCCAAAAAGTTCTTAATTAACTCGTCTGCCCATGGTCTGCCGTGTATCATTAATTTTCCGACTGTCAAACTTACGCCCCAAATGTAAGTCGTCGTCGGCCTTATCCTTCGTGGAACGCGATAATAGAAACGCGAGAGTCCAGAAGCGTCAACGAAAATCGAATAACAGCGGGATAAGCGCGCGCTCGACCCGAGTAAGCCAATTTCGGTCCAATTGCTCCAGCAATCGGATGCTTGCCGAGACGACGCGTCTGCTCGAGATGCGGGAGATGGGGTAGGAAAATTCGCGAAAGAAAATGCCGTCGCCGGTCCGGGAAAACCACGGTCACGGTTGCGTGGACACGTGGCCAGCGTGGGGGGCGTTGGAAAACCTTAACGGTTGTCAACGTCGCGCAGTATCCGGTGACAACCGGGATTCTCGTCGACAACGTTTTTGAGGATAAATGTTTCAATTGAACTGTGGAAGAGGTTAGGAAAGGAAGAGAGGGAGAAATAGAGAGAAACAGAGAGCGATTGTGAGCGTGGCCTTAATTGGGTTCAGGTTCTTATCTTGATTATAGAGTATGCACGACGGTGATGGTAATATTCGGCAAGTGCACTTTATTTTAGTGATGTTTAAGATAAGTTATTTTAATATGTGTTTCAAGAAAGGATAAAAAAATATAGTCCCATTGTTATAATGCACCTGACGGGATCTTTTTATTCAAAGTATCTGAATTTGCAAAAAGAGCATAAAATGCTTCGTAGCTGCTAAGGTTTGGTAAAAACCGCGTACTCGTTAAGAAGTTTATAAGGTATTGAGCTGCTCGTAATTTATTTCACTTCATCAAAACACATAAAGGCCCTGGCCGGCCCGGCGGAGATACGAGCGGAAGAATGTTTTTCAATGTTTACGATTTATTAAGATATATGTCACCATAAAGGAGTGATGCAGAGCGCCTGTGACCGTGCGATACACATCATTGACCCCTCTCCGGGGCGCACCCTCCAGGAGACCATAAATTGGCTTTAAATTGGCTCTATATGAGGTGAAATAAGAATCAAACGACTTGCCGTTGCCAGTTTTTTGGGCCGGACCAAACAAGGCACAACATAAAAGTGAAATACTTTCCTGAGTTTGGCTCCGAAAAAATAGGCCACCGTACACGGGATACGAGTGCGAGAGAGAGAGAGCGTGTCAAAAAGCACCCCGAAGGTACCGTGAAGATTTACGCGCCCAAAAGAAGTGCCGAAGAAATGCATAAATCTCATCCACTACCTTTCTGCGTCTGGCGACCGGCCACCGGACGCAGAGTGTGGCACCTGCGCGGGCTAGGTGCAGGGAATGGATTTGTTTTTCCGCCCAAAAGTGAAATATATTGCCATATGCCCGGCCGCTCGCGAATCCTTACGCAACTACGCCCGAAGGGGCGGGTTCGTTTTTGGGCACGGAAGGCAGTACTCCTCCAAGACCGCGTGCCCGTCCTCGGCGAGGTGAAAGATTGCTTTTCGCGTTCCACTTTTTCCAATGGACTTTCCAGTCATACGGCCAATTTGATCACCTTTGGCATGCGCCCCCTCCCCGGACTTTACGCGCCGGCTGGGAAGAAGCACCCTCAAAAAACATCTACAGCATCCGGCCTGCCGGGCAACCAATCGTGAAATGAGCTCCGGCTTCGGGCCTCAGGTGTCCGCCATCAGGACATTAGGCACGAAGTCGGTAACTAGAAGAGAGCCTGCGTTTCCAGAGACTCGAGAGGGTTCAGAAGTGCTTTTCGCACGTGCTAATGCGATGGAAGTAGCCAGTCGGAACGACTAGGGGACGACTAGGCTGTATCGAGCCGAAGAACCCTCGCGCAAACACCGCGCCGGCAGCAGGACGAGGGAGTCTGCTTCTTGTCCGACCCTCGGCGTCAGCGGTGCGTTACCTCCGGAGACGCCGGACGCCGGCTGTCTAGTCGGGCTTCTAGTTTGGCTTCCATAATTGGCCCATATCCATGGCGGGACGCTTGTCGTCGGTGGCGTGTCCTTCGTATCCCGGCGCATCTGCTTCCCGCTCGACACTCGGCGGAAAACCAAATGTCAACCCCACACAGAAAAAGAGGGCCGGCTTTTCCGGGGAAGCCGAAGTGAGCGCGGTGTCTTAAATTTCCCGCCAACGGAAGCGGGAATTGGAGACATTTGGCAGCCAGGCTACTGCCCATTTTGGTGCCCCTTCGATTGCCCTTCGGATCGATGAAATTCTCGGCCTCCGCCGAAGCACCCTCCGAAGTCCTGGCACCGTGAAGGAGGGCCTTCCGCCAGTCGGTGGCCTAGATGTTGGAAGTTGCGTTGCGAACATTCCGCTCCCGAACGCTTGTCCCGAATTTCTGCGCCGTCTTGTGGCCGCGTGCGTGGAAAGGACCACTTTTATGCTCCTCTGCCGGAGGCTGGGGGGCACCGGTTTTTATGCTGCTTTCCAGATAATTCAATCTGCCCACTTGTGATGCTGCTGCTTCTCTCACACGCAATGGGCCGTACACCGTAATGTATGCTGGCTTTATTTGCTACCCTGTGCTGCAATAAATCCCCCGGCACCGGAAACGTAATGGCCGTGTTCGGATTCTCGCTCCGAGTACCTCTGGCCCTCCCGAGAAGTGTCTTGTCGAATCGGACCGGAATAAGAAAATCGTAAACTTCTGTTGGTAACGCGCTCCGATACGCAATGTCCTGATGGAGTGCGAATAATGTCGGTGGCGGTGGCGCAGTGCCGTCACGCCAAGCGGTCGCACCGAGCGGTGGTTTATGTTCAGGGATCGATAAAAACAAAATCGACATAAACAGAGCATTAATGGTGGCTCATTTGCTGGAAAGGGGCAGATTGTTGGGGAAGGAGTGCCTCTCTGAGGTGGGTGCTAATATTTTTTAAGGTTCAGCACTATGCAATAATTCGAGCTCATGCTTTTAATCCAGTTAAATCGCTTCTTGCTATTAATTAAAATAATAAAACAATTCGGGAGATAAATGAGCAGCAAAACGATTGTCATCTTTTCATAACGATGCCTGATTCTGAGCTGATCGTGCGGAACGGAATTATGCCACATTAAGTGTGACCCCCAACCGAAACGAGTAAAGCAAAATTGGTGTCAATGTCATGATTTAAGGCGTTTGGGCTTTTCATGTAAAGTTAACAAAAATCGATGTTGCACGTGGTCCAGATCTGAGCATAACGAGTTCTGCAGAAACGAAGCATGATTTTTTTCCCCCTTTCCATTCCATTCCAGTAATGGGATGAAAATAGGGTTACTAATTGCAGCGCCACACGGCACAAAGTTTAAAAAACATGTAAACGAGCCAAATTGTTCAACATCTCCGCTAGTTGGCCATTCACAAATTGTTCGTCGTCAAAAAAAAACCATCAAAAAATCGACGAGAAAATCGAGGGCATGGAAACGCGAAAGGAAACGGATTTCCATGCGCACAGACCACATACCCACACGGCCAGTTCGGCTGCTGGTTATGATGTGAAAGGGAAAAAGACACAGCAACGTCCAACAACATCTCACAGCAGCTTCTGCTTCTCCGTGGTGTGAGCACGGGCATCACTTTCAAGGTTATTATGCTAATTGAGTGTGATGTGATGTGTTTTAGAGCTCCCCACAACAAAAAAATGCCATCGACGACTGTTGGACGGAATCTTTAGACTTTCGGAACAAGACAACCCCACCAAACAAAGCGCGGGGGTGACGATCAGCCCCGTTTCGAACCGCCGCCCACGCCAAAAAAAAAACTAGAAAAAACAAACCGCTTAAAATTGGGAAGTGGTCGCGATTTTCGGTGGCGTTTCCTCATGATTCCACCATTATTCGTGGCACGGATTTCTCACGAGTTATGAAAAATTTATTTTCCTACCGGTCTGACCAGACCTGGGTCTGGTTTATTGTTTTTCTTCGCACACACACACACACACGGTTGTGTCTGTGAGCACGCGCTTCTGGTTTTCCGGATTTCGGAACCAACTTTTCATTGCCAACGAGGAAAAGAAACGGCCACTTGAGGTGGCCTCCCCCACCGAAAACGGCAATTGCTGTCATTAACCAAGACGCCCCAGGCGGCGCTAGGTTTTCTCCAGCGCACTCGGGGCCGGTGCGCCGGAAGTACCTCGCCAAGAGGGTGGTTTGATAATTTATAAGCTTTCAATTAATTACTGCAACGATCGCGCCGCGTTTGGAGCTTCACTTTTTTGCTCGAACTCTTTTTTTTTCGCCGGCCTTTTGACGTTGTGTCGATTGAGTGATCATCATGTGCGTGTGTGTGTGTGTGGGTCACGAGTGTCCTAGAAAAAGAGATTTCCGAAAGTGTGTTACAAGGCAAGTTACAAGGAAAGTAGTTTTATGGGCCAGCGTGTGGCTTCGTACAACAGACGCCTAGTGTAGAAAACGGTGGCATTAACAGGCCGTATATTGCATTGATTGTCACCTCAGTCTGCACCGGAGCGTCTCGGTGAGAGATCCACATAAAATGCACCCGCTTTACGACTACGACCTCCTCGTAATCACGGAATTCCTTCGTTCTTTTGGGCTGCGGAAATTGGAGCATCGCTGCATGGTTGAGAGCGTACCAAATTGCATGTTACTGCCCCGGGTCCCAGCCGGGGGCCAATTTACACTGCAATCCGTTCCCGATGATTTGGCTTTGGCTTTGAACAAATAATCCAATTGCTTGGTGCAGCCCGGGCCGGGCAACCGTTGGATGGAACCGTAATCCTAATTAGTGGGCAGCCCTTGCATCACCACCCGATGCTATCGTTATCGAGCTTCGGGGAAGCCTTACGGTGTACGGTCGCTTGTCACCGTCATGATCAGAGTAGTGAGGACCGAGGGCCTCTATTAAAGACTGTTATTAACGGCAGTGGTCGATTTTTCCAATTGCCGAAGCCGATTTTCTATCGACCGAGCGTGTTGGTTTGTGTATAGTCTTCATCTTTACGGCCAATTCGTTCGTAACCATTAGCTATTCAGGGTCTCGCAAGTAGAGAAGTAATTCATTAGCAGAGTAACACAGATCTTGAATCTATTATTTGAAAACCATGTTTATAAGTCAGTGATAGGTGTAGAGGTCTATAGCGATGTTTGATGTTTGAAGGTTAATTAAATTGGAGGATTTCCTAATACTGGATATTGTCCAACAGTTTGGAAAAGAACGCCCCATGTGACGTGCTACTTGTCTACCGTAACTGGAACGCTGACTCCTAGGCACAGGTCACTAGGTCCAACAAGAAGCCCAACAAATGGCAGTAGTAGTTGATGCCCCAGTTGCGGTAACTGAGCAATACCGTAGTCGGCAGCGCGGCGGTACCCTAAACGTGCCGCTGACAGCCGACCTAAAGCTCATAATCGAATTGTGTTCCTTTGGCACCAGGGTCTGAGGGGAGGGTCTGGCGCTCCAAGAAGTGGTGTGGCTTTGGAAAAACGCGTCGGTTTGTGGTTACACCCCTCGTGGCAGCCCCCTGCCGAAGTCCTTCAAAGGGCATTGACGTAGGGCGAGCTTTTCAGCAACAACGTCAGGCAGTAGTAAACAGCCAGCGGACCTACTGTGCGCCAGACAATCAATCATTTCGGGGCCCCCGACGAGAAGACGTCGACCTCCACGACGACGACGACGGTTGTTGTTTAATTTTTATCTCAACTTTCACTCTCGACACCCCACGGGAGTCCACGGGGTCCCAAGTCCCGCGGGAATGCCAAGAGACTTGGTCGGCGGACGGAATCCTTTCTGACAGATCCTGAATAGGGCAGCGAGCGGCTTTCGCTTTCGCTTATCTTCTATCGCGCTTCTATCAGCGGCACGGCGTCCGTTTCCGTTTGAGTCAGTCCAGGCCGGAGTCGGGAGTTCCAAGCGGATCTCCCGGCTGGGCTCCATATCTGGACAGGAGTCGCCGGCTGGTTGGCGTGACTTGACACGGTTTGGAGTTTTTGGGAGGGCCCCCGCTTGTTGGGTGCTAGTGTTTGACGGTGTGGGGGGCGGGTTCGAAAGAAACAAACACGCCAGATAACCTGCCCCAATCGCGTCGTCGCGGAAGCATTGAACCCCAACGGCCGGGCTGGCCGTTGCGTGTTTCGGAGCGGTTGTTGGGGCTGCGTTTTTACGTTTCCAATTTTATTTCGCACTGATTAGCGCTTCGCTTGTGATATCCGACTTTGGACGACGCAATGCTCAAGGTGCGAAGGTGCCCGCCGATGTCATTAATCATTTTGCGAAATTTTTCCCGAGGTAAAACAATTACCACCCAGTGGGGCCCTACGGAGGAATTCACTTTCGACTCACAGGCGCGCTCGGCACACACCTGCGGCTTGGCGTGTGGCAGGGTCAACGCATCGGTAGAAAGCCACACCAACTAAGACTTGGAAGGAACTGTTTTGGGCCAGCAGAGGACTGAGGACTGCAGCTGGTGGGTCCAATTTTCGTTGCACTGGCCTTACATTCCGGCACGAATCGTGTCCAAACCGAAAGCCTTATTGACAGACTAGGGCGTCGATTTTTTTGAAGGTCCACTTGGCCCGCGCTCGAAGGTTTCAACAGGTTTCGTCTTGATTTGGGGGCCCTTCGAACGGACGAATCGTTGTGGTGGTGTGCCCGTCCCCAAAATGGTCACACGGCCCGCCGGAGCGCATGATCTGCTGATCTGGCTTTCTAAAAGGTATAAATCAAAACTTATCGGCCATCTCTGCGTTCGATTGGCAAACGAACGAATTTTGGTTTCGATTTCCAGCGATCAGATTGGTGGGTCCTTATCGCGATCGAGCTGTGGACGCTTGGTGGGAAGCTGTCGGTTTGCTGTGGTCTATAGATTGTTGGTATAATTTATTTTCGTTTAGATCGCATGATCGGTGCGGTTGGCAATCGTGCTTGAAATCAGAGTCACAACGCGAGAACCTAATTCAAACGCAGAAGGACAGGCACTTCAATCGCGAGTGCCAAATGCAAGCAAATCCTGGCAATTGTCTAGTTGAATCGCAAACATAGACGATCGCTTGTGGCATCCAAATAGTTGGTCCGATCTTCGCACAATCGTATGATTTTTACACCAAAATGTTGATCTAAAATGAAGATCTCAACACTCTTTCCTTTTAAATCGTTGTGCCTCTTCAATTCTGGATTA
>NC_069145.1:8201029-8219421 GCF_943734635.1 Anopheles cruzii
TCATCCAATCATCCCACCTTGGAGGGTGTGCACACACACACACACACACGCAGGGGGGTGCGCTGGAGCCTTTTATGCAAATTATGCTATGCTTTCTATTTTTTGACACTTTCTTTTCTTCGCCCATTAGCCGCCGTTACGTGGCGACGGCTCAGGTCCCCTGAAACAGAGGGCCCTCTCGTCGGTGCGGTGGGGTGGGTGTTGATTGGAAGCTGCAACCGGCTCGGCTCGGTCGGGTCATCGATGAAGCCGATCGAATAACCCGCGGCCGCGGCCACGGCCCGATGTTTAAGGTCGTTCGAAACCGGCCTCGATCATCTTGGGGCGTCGGTCGGCCGATTATGTCGAGCCCGTTCCAATCGAACCAGTTCCGTTCGGCGCGTCATCCGGATGTCCAACGGGTTTGGCGCCTCTGTTTGTGTGCCGCTTCGTTGCATGCAAATGCCCCCCCTCCGTGTGTGTGTGCTTCTTTCTAATGTCGATTGACGGTTAAGGTAGAAGAAAATATTATGAAACACGTCTGGGAGAAGAAGGAATCCGGTTCCTCCGCGAGACGGAACTGGCCGCGTGTGGACCGGAGTTGCAAACGCACGACCAGACACATTTGATAAGCGCCGGATGGCATGGCACCGTGTTTCATTATAAAGTCCGTCGACACTGATTAACGAGCGTGCGATGCCCGTTTTGGCGATATTACTTTCCGTGGCCGAGGAACCACTCCCGGAACACTCCCTCGGTATCGTGCGTGCTGGGCACAAATTGTGTGATACTAATTGGACACCGGTTGGCGCACGTTTACTGCCACGCAGCGTGTCTCGAAAATCACGAACCGTGCACGAAGGCGATTACGCTTGCGGTTACGGTTCTAAGCCAGTTTGTGATTCAAATCGTGGGTGATTTAACAATGAATCTCCACCGTTTAAGATCCGTCGACAGCAACTTTGGCAGCACCCGTAACTGAATGCGGGCGAAGAATAAAATTACGAAACTTACGCGCTGGACCTCGACCCACTTTTATGGCCAATCATAAAAGAAAAGTGGTTCGAAACGATTTAAATCATGGATCCCGAAAACACCTATATCATGGCTGGTGGCCGCCCAACAGGTGGGTTCCGATGCAACGCAGATTGTGAACAAGAACCGCTATGTTTCGCCGTCCTCATCGTTTCGATTTCTTTCTGCACTTTGTTTACACACCCGGCGAGCCCGGCGAGTGTGTTGTATTTATGCAAAGTATTTATTCTTCTGTTTTTTTCTTCTCCACTGACTTTGGATGGCTGTGTAGTTTGCGGCCAACTGGCGGTTGGTGAAGTTCACGAACAAGTTGCAAATTAAAGTTGAAAACAAGCCCGACAAGCTCGGCCAAGTGTCCTACACGCGCGCCACTCCGAGGATAACTGGTTTTGGGGCCAGAAAAAAGAACCCGCGAATTGGTCGCAAAAGGGAACGGTTTTGGCTTGTGGTTGTTGAAAGTAATTAGCCGACAGTTGACCGCGAGACGGTGGACAACTTTCTGGGAAGAAGGACAAAATGGGGTTTCTTTTTTCTTGACCTTCGTTGCAGTTGCTAATCATAACGTCCGATTTGGTATAAACTTGTAATCTATTGAATCAACTGTGTTTTGTAGACCTAAATTAATGACAGTCTTCCCAAAGGAACTTCACTGGAACTGTTGACGTGTCCGTTTCCATCGAATCGAAGATTTTCCCATCGTTCAACGCGACATCTGGCTACATCTTACCAACCGTCTTTAACCGCAACTCGCTTTTCGAGACCTTCTGGGTGCACTTTGCACCAAAGCAGTGCCGTGTTGGCTCAATCATTTCACACCTTTTTCGAGCGCGCTCCCTTCACTTGTCAAAGTCGGAGTGACAACGAATTTTTGAGGTAGAGGATTGGCACTGCACAGCGCCCCCCGCCCGGCAATGAGCCACCACAAAAGTAATCCTGTTGTAGCATAATAAAAAGAAACACACACAAAACATGAACACAGTTTTGGGCACCTTTTCCGTGACCTTCGCGGGACCTCTGGGCTGGTGTTCGAGATTGGTTCGAGAAACTGATCCGGCCCCCCCACAAAAAACCCGTTATCGTTCTGCGTCGTTCGAGAGGACCGCCTGAGGTGGACGTTTCTGAGAGCTGTTTATTACCATCTGTGCTTTTTACACCCTCCCGTTGGGACAGGATTCGACGAAAAGGACAACAAATTGCTGCAAGCATAAGCGTTCGGAAGATAAAAATACCCCGAAAGCAGGAGTCGGTGGAGTTTCGGATTGGTGATTGTCCATTGCTGATGGCCTCGTTATTTAATTTTACATCTTGTGCGATTATTTGCGCGTAAATTTTCCACCACTGGGTGCCTTTTGCTGTAACGGTTGTTTACACCGAATTACGGCTGCCAATTTGACGTAGAATCCTTCGCTACTGCAGCCCATTGTGAGAACAGGAAAACATGTTCGCCGGCCGAAGAAAGGAAGTGGTTCGAAAAGTGGAAGTCGAACATTTGACAATCGTTCAAGTGGGCTGAATAATTGGGTGATTGAGTGACGCGTCGTGCGTTCAGCGTCGTTTCCCCATCGTCCCATGAGCTCTGTGAATTACGAGCTTCTAGCTCTCCGAAGCGAGCATCTTGCCAAACGGTATGTTTACTGAGTCGAGCTTGTTGTTTCGTTTTGGAGAATTTTCCCGTTTGTGGCAAATCCTTCTCACTTTTCCACCAACACCGTAGGCTAAGACGTACCAGACGAGATGGTAATTCGATGGCGTTCTCAAGCCGTTTCGAAGCGTGGAGTTTCTTTGAAGTGCGTAAGCCACGCCGTGGGGCTGTTATTGTTGTCACGCAATTACTGAATTACGCGGAACTTGATAAAAACATCCCAAAATTGGTGCATGTAAATGGTTGCCGAATTTAAGCTACGGGGAACTGTTGCGGGATTTGTTTACTTCGTGGAATGGCGTTGCGTTCGCATTGTCTGCCCATGCATCCAGGATTGAGGGATCAGAATGCGGCATTTGATAAATATGTTATTGTTGGTTCGCGTTACAGTATTGAGCATTATTTGAATGAGGGACTTATCGTCTGTTTCTTTTTTCATATTTTTATGTTCAAGTTTCCACTTTTCTTCGTCGTTTTGTTCAACCTATCACCTATTTCTTTTCAATTTTGAATTTGATTGTTTTGTTCATTTCTGTAATTCTTATTATACATTATTATACATATTTAAACATAGTTTAAACTTAGTTTGAAAAGTTGCTTTTTTGCTTTCTTTTTATGTTTTTGTTTCATGATCGAAACATTCACAATCCTATCTGGTTTCCATCACACTGTTGAACTAATTTTAGACCGAAAGGTAACAACCCGAAAACTTTCCGGGAAAGATTAGACACTAATTTCCGACATATTTTCTTTCGTTATGTGGATGGAACATTCACCGACGGCAAATCGAACCGTGTAGTCAACATCCAATTAACAACGGAACCGAAGCCCGCTAATGTACGTGAGCAGACCGTGTTTTCCTGGCTATTTCGTTAATCACTGTGCGCCCAACATTAGCGTGCGTGGCACTCAAAATTGTCACCCGAGCAACGACAAACCCGGGGCCAGCATGTGTCATTATCGGATTGATGTTGTTCAATTATCGACCAGTCCAAATTTGATTACCGTCAATCGGGGTGGGCCGGCGGGCTGGGTAGGTCCGATCCGGCGTCCGTTGCGTGCGTCGAGCATTCCTTCGCACTATTTTTCACCAGCACCGCCTGAACCCTAGCCGTTTATTGCCGGCTACAGTGCTACAGGGCTACACTGGGCATGTGTTTCAAACACCAGATTAGCATTAATCTAATTATGAGACTTTCTCCAGTCGGCGCTGGAGTCGGCTCCCGTTTGCAGAGACGTCCAGCCGGAGCATCTCCATTTTGGAAAGCCCCAAGCCTCGAGACACAACGGGGAAGGTCAATGATTTACCGCAACGATGTCGTAAGTCATCAACGGAGCCTGCTTTCGGGAACCGCCCCGCCGGCGAGCCCTTTGTAAGGGGTCGGCCGGCCCGTCGGTAGTGCACCGATGCCGCCGAGGCATTGGCATCTTAATGTCCGGATTCCAGTCGCCCTCGCCCCGAAACGTATGCTAATGCGGCGGCCAGGCCAGGATCGTATCGTAAATTGGAAGGATTTAGTTTCCGCCGGGCCCTGGGCCGTTGACCATCCGGCTGGTCCCATTGTGTGCCGCCCGACAGGGGGACAGGGGGTCCCACGGAAGGGTGTCAAGTTGGGGTGCCTACTGTTACATGATCGGAGAGCTTATTGGGTGACACTTTGGTCCCCGTCGCCACGGGAAAGCTGCAGATGGCATCAGTCGGCATCAACACGTCCACGGTATGGAGGTCTCCACAATCGTTCAAGACTCCAATAGAAATTCTGGCCTTTGGTCTGCCACTCAGGAGCAAACCATACCGAGCCACGGGTCGAGAGTGAAGAACAGCATCGCAGCATCTCATTTGCATACCACGCGTGTCATCAATAAAAAAACAACAGACATGCGAACGTCGCAGCAGCGTTGGACCCTGCGGTGACTTCTTGGGAACTTTCTTGTCCCTTACATTCCAAAGTCAGCGGGCCGCTTGTGCGCAGTATGATGTCATCATGATGGGCTGATGGGTTGGGATGCCTTTTTTTCTTGCGCGAAGTTTATTAAAAAAGGTGTCCGCTCGCCGCGTGAATTGATGACCTGCGACCGGCGCGAGCTTGGCGAATTTAAAGTCGAAGAATTCAGCCATCTAATGACACGCTTCGGCCTATCGATTGTGGAGATTAGCGTGGCGAATGCCCATAATCGTAAATCCTTGCCTGGTGACAGACTTCATCTGAGCATGACTCGGCGTTTGATTGGGAGAAAAAAGTATGAAGGGAAAAATCATTAATAGATGCAAAGCGTGCGGGTTATGTAATTTTGGTCTAACCTCACTTTCTTGGAGAAGCGTTCAGGAAGCTCGCGCGTCCACAGATAACCGGTACTTTGTGGCTAGAGTGTTGTCCACCACCACACACCCGCTAATACGCTTCGGTGGTGCTTTTTTTTATTCTCCTTCCTACTCTCTCTCTCACCTTCGCTCGGTCTGAGGCACGCTACAGGTGCGTAGCCGCGCGTCATGTCGCGCGAATAACGGAATAACGGTCTTCGGCCATCGATTTGTCCGCGTCGAGGTCCAAATGATGTTCGTTTCATCAACGGGGTCGCCCGGCACGTACACGCATCGTGCCGCGGCGAGTGCGAGGTTTTGGGCGCTGAGGACCCTCCTCCGGTCGGCCATCGAGACACGCCAGCTCTTAAGTCCGTGGCCTAAGCGTGGGCCTCGCGTTGATCGCTTGGGATAAAGAGAGGATAGCGAAGCGTTTGGGTTGGGGAGGAGCGGGAGGAGCATTAATATTTATGATACGATAGTGTCCCAGCCCGGAGTTTCGGCGGGCGGCCCGGGTGGCCACCTATCAGCATCCCCGCGGGCATGGCCGCGCGAACGCTTCGGGCCGTTCCGGTGCCGAGAGTCGAAGAATGCTCTAGGTTCTCGAATACAGGTTTCTCCTCGCTTTGGGTTGGAATTTTTGCCCAACGATGGGCCCTCTTTTCGGGCTCTCCTAAGGTCAAGGACCCTGAACGGGTTCAGCCCTGGCTCTCGGGCTCGGGTAAGCTCGTTGTCAGTTCGTTTTGTATCAGTTTGCTTGATTCGCAGCTAATGATGGCTTAAAGATTCGATCACCTTCTGACAGGTCGTTCTCGTGGTAGAGTCCGCGAAACAACGCGTGTTTTTCGCTCGTTCTCGTGAGGGACCCATCAATGTTTAATGTCCAGAAATGAATGATGGATCGGTTTCCTGTTTATCGCCCGCTGGACGTGTTGCCAGATTAGGCACGAATGAGGTTCCTTTTTGGCCGGACCAATTTGACCTGGAGTTCGGGAGTTCACGAAAATAGCAAGTCCATTTTGGGTGGGTTTCATTTCCAACCTAACCTTTACTAGACAACTTCATCTTGGCAAATAGATTATTACGGAGCGGACATGAAGTTGCATCTGTGCGCTCCCTGCGAAGAGACATTTCTTGCCAAGGCGCCCAGGGGTTAAGTTGCCCGGTCTTTTTGGGTCAATTGTATGCAGGATTCCTGCACGTCCGTTCCAGCGCTAGAGAGGTTTCACTGGAACGAAGGCGCCCGCCTGTCGCCCGTGGTCTTCGCATGATGACCCATTTTTTATTTCCATTCTTCGGAACGGTTTTTATGCCGCTCTTTGTATCGTGTCCCATAATGCCGGACCAGGAATGGAATGCGATGGGACAGGGCTGCTGACAGATGTTTGGTTTTGTGGGGACGAAGGAGAAATTCTCACGCGGAACGAACGAATTGACATAAATCTGGGCGAAGTGAACCAGAAATTGTAAGTCATGCCTTCAACAAAGGTCATAAAATGCGAACTACTCATTTTAAAGGGACATGCATAACGTTCTCATAATACTATCTAGCCAAAAAAAATCATTTATCAGGAAGTACTGCAACCAACAAATAGCATACTTTACGAGCCATTAATTCGTAGCAGGCCCACAACTCTTGCGACTTGATGATTGATACATTACGAGCGAATTTTACGGCTCTCCGGCTGTCATGCCTCCTTACGCCTTATTTGCATGCTCTGAGCGGCACACCAGGAAGCACAGTAGCACAAGGTTCCATAAAATTCGCTAACGAACTGCGAACTAATCGGCCGGCAGGGATCAATCTCCCGGCGCAACAAGTGTATCGCCCAGGTGCGCCGTGCAATCGACCACCGATCGCGGTTACGCATCTACCGTGGAGATTAAGAACCGATTAGCGCAAATGTGGATCATTTCCGGCAGCTGTCAAGAAACTGGTGAACGTTGCTACTCACCGATTGACGGCCCACAGGATCAGTGGTTGGCCGGCCTTCCGACACGGCTCCATGTCCTCTAGAAGCATTAAAAGGCCTCCCTGTGCTGTGCGTGTGGCCTCGTATCTCAAGCGCAAGATCTGCTGGTCGATCGTGCCCGGGAATGCCTACCGGTCGCGTCATAAATCCGTATCGTTCCTAATTGGATTGCGCCGTTCAAAAAACGATCGCACGTGAAACGATCGGTGACCATGGCCCTTGCACTAGCCTCGGAAGGTGTTGAAGCGATCTCAAATCACGGATCTCTTGAAGGCTCCTTCTCAACTATGCCTTTTCGGGGTTCCCCGTTGCGGTGGGTCCGTTAAATTAGTGTCGATAGCGCATTGCATGGTGCCCAAAAAACAAGGTCATTGGAGACGAGTTCGAAAAAGTGGCATCGAATCAAAAACATGCCGGAGACCCCGTTTGGCGCGATGCGATTGCATCGACGCCGCAGTGCCGCGTGACGTCAACAGCAACCACAGGCGCATTTCGGTAATCAATTAAAGCCGCGCCATTCTCGCTCCACTCCACCGAAACATCCACCCTCTGATTGCAAGTGGCGGGAGGCCACAGAATCAAGGCTGTCTGCAGGCATCGGGAAATCTGCAATCGCGCGCACAGTTTATGCATTTGTTTTGATCATTATTGTGGCGCGGGTGGACCGCCAATGGACCAGCCTCCAAGTCCACCCAAGCTCGTCGCCGGGAGTTTTCCGGCCAGCGACGCGAAAACCCAACGCGGACACCACAATCAAATTATCTGTCATTTCGAATTCAATCAAACGTGCTGTCATTCTCTCGAGCTCTCCGGCGTCTGTATTGGGTGTTGGTGTGTGTGCTGCAGAGGCCCTGCTCAATGACGCAGACGGCTGTCACGGAGACTGGGAACTTCCTGAAAATACCGTTGTGGGTCCGTTGTGGGGAATTTTATGTTCATCAGATAATTTAGCATGGAAACGGAACTTGGCGCTTAGGTTGGGTGCCTTTAATGGGCTACAAGCTGGAGGTTGGAATCTCGAGCATAGTTCTCTGTTGAGGTCACATCATGGAACCTATAGGCTCAGCATGCAAAACGGCATAAAATCCGCTTTAAGAGGGACCCTCAAAATGGCGAATCTTCCCAAAAACCGTACCGCAACAAAGTACGACAGCGTCGTGCGAAAAAAATGGCAAAAGAAATGGAATTAACTCTTTACTAGCGTTTACTTTGCGAAAACGTCGCCACTTCGCTGCGTACCGACTTCAACTTCAATCTGGACGACGTCATCTCGACTCGCGCTCCGTCCGAGATCTCCATCCGTCGTCGTCGTCGTGAGTGAGCTGAGGGTAGTAATAAACCCGTTTACTGCCCCGACGGTTACCACCAGCGCTTTAAAGGAGTGGCCGAGCAGCACTGGGGCCGGTAGATTTTGGGCGACGACGGCGAAGTTTCGCGCACGAATCGCACCGGCACGGCTCGCCGCGACCATAAACGCCGCATGGCCCCGTGCATAAATCGTCGTCGAACTTCGAGGCCACTTGTGAGCAGTCGCCGCGTCGAAGTAGTCGAAGGTATTTTTGGTTCAAGCATTCTTTATTTCGTGTTTCTTCCTCTGCCGAAAGCTCCGCTCAACTCCGGCCCGACACTAGCCGGCGGGCATAGAAGCATACGTGTGGCTTTTTTTTGGAGTTTCCGCCGCGATTTTTCAGCGGACCCATAAGCGGACCGAACTCGCGGAGGTGCCGCGGTGTGGCTTTTTTGCACAACCTTTTGACCGACCCTTAGGCTGTGAGCTTAGTCCGCATGGCGGACCGGACCTGTATGGCCGAAAAGCGTTATATGAGACCGGCGAGGGCTTTTATCAAGTTTATGTTCACGCTCGTGAAATACGGCCACGTGATTGTTGAGCAGTTCGCTTCTGGCGATCTGGAGTGGAGCGATCGAAACTTGGACCACGGACGATCCTGGCACAGGCAGTTTCACTCACGACGTGTGAACAGGTTGAGTGTATTTCTGCGTCGCCGAGTTGGTATATGACGTTCGGTTCAATCGTTTCCGCTTTCAACAATAACATTTAGCAAAAGTAAGAAAATAAGTTAACCGATTCGGCCAATTAAAGTGTAAACTAACCACGGACAGTAAAGCGGTTGAAGCGATGTATTAAAAATAGAAAGGAATTGAAAAGTGAACAGAAACAAAGAACCAAAAGTGAGTCTTGAAACACAAACCAAATCAGCATCAGCAATCTTTAACGACACAACAAATAACCCCGAGCACAAGCGGATCCACGCCAATCACCGTAAACAATTTTAAAAAGCTTTAAAACATTATCTTCACGGACCACGGAACATGAAAACAGCATTCCCCGCCAGGGGTTACCGGCCTCGCGTTAGCTTAAAGCATAATCAGAAACAAATTAACACAAATTAATTCCATATCGCAGCCGGCAAGAACCGATCGGTCGGCCACCCCGCGGATGGGTCCTATTGGTTTTCTGCTGCGCCGTTGCGAGTGTGTGTGGCGGGTGGCGTCCGTAAACGATATTCTTTACGGTCGGTCCGCCGTCACAGTCGCCCTGCTTTCTCCGGCGCACGCTGGCCTGTGGCGAACGTCTTCCCGGTGGCAATCCTTTCGACGCGCTTCGTTCTGGTGCTGCATGCACAGAATTTCAAACAGAGATTATGCTAACTATCCACGTGGGGAGAGGGAATCCACTGAACGGGCGTTTAACATTAAGCCGTGTGTGTCCCGGTGTGGAGCCTCGAAGCAAATCGATCGCGCTAGAGAGAGGTCATTTGGGTCGGTTCGAAACAAATTGGCTATCTTATCGGCTTAAGGAGGCTGCGATCGGTGGCTCCCCTTGGACGCCTTGGACGCACAGTTCGGGGGCCCTTTCTTCGGTACACCTGAGACAGGGGGCAAGACCGAAAACGAAACATCAATAAATTTGCATATATTATTGGAAATGTACATTCCAGGCATTTGGCGGGCGCACCGACCGAAGCTGGCGCCTTCGCAAGTCTTTCGCCGGGTGACGTTTGGTTAGACGGCGCGACGAACCGTGACAGCCCTAATCAACAGTCGTGCAACGAGTCAGGTGTGTTTACGACCGACCGCCCAAGATAAGACTCCCCGGACACTCGCGCGCCTTCGTGTGTGTCGTGCCGGGCGAGGAAAGTTAAAATATACACTCCGCAAACAGAATGAACTTTCACCACGGGCCACGAAAACAAATGAGCATCGTGAACTTGTCAATTGCTGCCGCCACTCGTGGCTCGGTGCACGTGGCCAGGGGGTTTCTTGAGCCGGCAGCCCCTTTGGAGATGGTCCCAGCGGCCCCTTGACGGACGTTAACTTCCCGCGGCTGTTGGCGACTCTATCTAATTACGTCAGTGGATTTGCTGGGACGGGATGTACCGCAGCCGGTTGGCCGGTGCTGTACGGCAGGTCTGGAGGCCGGACCGGACCGGAGCGAACTGATTGGTAATAGCGGACCGGACCTGTCTCCCAGACGACGAGGTGAAGATGAGTTAATTGTTTCCTGACTACTGGGACCTAGTGGTCTGGATGGGCTGACCTTCCGTCCGCGTTGACTTAGGGTCAAACGTTTAGCTAACCTAACAGCCTCCGCCGGAGAGTGGTTAATGATTCGCCCTTGAGTCACAGAAGCGCCGGAAGAGAGCCATGACAGGAGAAATTATCTCCCTGACATGGTTAGCCGGCCCAGCGGTAAACATCGTCGGACAGCGCGGGCTTCCACAAGTACATTAATTTAAGTTCCTCTGGAACCTTACAAAGTATTCAAATCAAATCAGCTCTTCACATCTCCTGGCTCGGGGATGCAGCAGACTGATTGGAAATCCTGTAACTGTCACCGGAGGCGGCTAGTACAACGAGAGTTGACACTGCGTGGCGCCGCCATTCTTGTTACCGCTTGCTCGGGCAATGGGCTCCACTGGTGCAGCAAAGCCCAGCGAACACAGTAGCATTCAGTTGCAAAGTTCAACATATGCCATGTCCATGCTGCGGTGCCACCGCAGTCCGCAGGTGAATGTTCAACACTTTCCGCTCGCCACCAGAAGCCGAATGTTGTGTGGGAAAAAGGGAAAGTATGTACGACTGGCTGGCTCGCTGGCTGCCTGGCAGCAAACTAATCGCCGATAAAATTCACCCCATTGGCCCCCATTGGAATGGCGGGAGAGAGAGCTGACAGCATTTTCATTACCGTGGACACGTTGGGACAAAATTCCCGCATTGTTCGCGCGGCGTGGAAAATCCGATCGAAGAGCTATCGAGTCCCGCGTAGCCAAATGGTCGAAAAGAGAAAAACTCAAACCAGAAAAAAACAGAGGGAAAAGAGGATGTCGTAAGCCATATCGACATGTCTGTCTCTTGCGCAGTGCGACATACGCGACGGCGACTTGTTTTCGATAATTAGAAGTGAAATGATGTAAAACTTCAAATTGTGCGGTGTGAAAGTTTTAACGGCCCCAGGCAACGGCAAGAGATGCGCCCAATTGTTTGCGCCTGGCCCAACTCTCCAGTACCTTCGCCGGGATGCGCGGTTTTGTGGGACGGAAAGTTTTGTCATAATTTAGAAATCGATATCAACAGTCGGTTGCTAAAAACTAATTGGAACATGACGATAATTGAACGACGGCGGTATCGTCCCGGTGTGTGTTCGACCCGAGCACACTTGGCTGACGCTAAACTTTCCAGTTTATCAAGATTATGTGAATTAGGGGATGCTGGGTACGCCAAAAACTTCTGATTAGGTTCCGTTGATTAAGCGGTTTGGGGTGTTTGGCGAAACTGCTGACAGCCCAACAGGGAGCTGCCGTTTGCTGTATGTTAACGTTTTGTTTTCTCCTTGCAGGTGAGTTCTACTATTCTGGTGCCAGGATGGGCCACACTATCCTGCGCCCGAGGAATGATGGTGGCTGGCACGAAGCCGGGCTTAGTGGATGTGAAAAGTTAGTAAGTAAATTTTAAACTTTCGTCCGTTCATCAAAACCCGGTGGCCATTTTTGGGGGAATCGTTCCGGTTGATCTAGCAA
The DNA here is from genome assembly GCF_943734635.1 of Anopheles cruzii. NCBI lineage: Eukaryota > Metazoa > Arthropoda > Insecta > Diptera > Culicidae > Anopheles > Anopheles cruzii. The sequence continues at coordinate 8,213,000 of NC_069145.1, forward strand.
CCGTCGTTGCAGTAAACTGGTTGTTTGCAAAAGTTTTCGCCATTGTGTCTATTGTTGTTGTTGCGGTGCAAAAAGTTGCTAACAGCTTGGCGTCGGCACCCGACAATCGTTTATCCGGTCGGTCAATAGTGGAAACTTTTCGAACCCGAAGGCTCCGGTATGGTAGAGTAGGGAAAGAGCGTGTTTTGCGGGTTTCACGTATCCTCAGCGATCGGCTGCAGCCATGGTAATGCATAAATGGACACGTCGAATCGACACCCCAAATGGGTGCACGGGCGAAATTTGAGTCGCTAGGGAGCCGCTAGCGAGAATGCTCTTTTCGATCGATAAAAAATTGTCCGACAAACACCGAATTTGGCACTTTTCGGTGCTCCACAATGATAATGGATTTGAAAAGTGGGGAAAATCGAAACCATCAGCAGTTTGGTGTGTGGGCGGTAAAGGCTATTGGCCAAACGTGGTAAGTGGTACGGGGTGGATATGCATCGGCTCAAGCATCGGCGGCGGAGCATAGAAATGCGAACGTTTTATTTCATACTCACATCAGCTTAACAGCTAGGTAAACGGATTGATTGTGTTCATTAGTTGGTTTTTGAATTTAGTTTACTCAAATCAGTTGTTTTACAATCGTTGTTTCAAGAGTTCCTTGTGAGGTTCGTTGGTCATTAAATATGTTAGAACAATCAAATTACAAAGGTTCAGGAGCTTAACTAACCCGTGAGTTGATAAACATTATAATGTTCAGTACGCTTTCTTCCTATTAGACATCTCTGCCTGATTAACGAGAAGTGTCAATGCTTTGATGTCTCCCAACATTGCTACATTATGCATCATCAGCGAACACACAGCGGCCAGCCGCCTCAATTCGGTCGGGCCAAATCCTCAAAGCGTTCCATTCCATTTCAAGTGCTGTCAACCGTATGTTAGCAACCGCCCGGGTTAGTTATATAATTTGCAAATTTAATGCAAAACACTACTGGGCCTCCGGACTCCTTCCCATCGATAAGCACCAGCACTTCAATCGAACCGTCAATTCGGATGCCTTCGCGAGAAGTGGCCCGGCCCGCCCGGCCTTTCTTGGTGCCTCGGTGAGTGAAGTAATTGAGCCCCGGCAGGCCGGCCGGCCAATCTTCGGTGCGATCAGGTGAAATGGACAAACGCGGCGTGGTTTCGCGGCGATGTCCGGCGAGGCGTCGGGTGCTTCTGTTTCGCGGAGGTGAAGTATGTCGGCTCGAACTTTCCAATTGATCTTCGGTTTCGGTGCGCATTGCGTATAAATTGCGAACCCGGCGACCGGTCTTTGAGGTGGCTTTCTTGTGCTCAACTCATGTGTGCTGCCCGTGGAGCCTTTTCTGGCTCAATGGCGCCGTCGAGCAGATGCCGGGATGTTGTTCGCTCAACTTACCAGCGCTCGGGTCATATTTGGCTCGGGCCTATGATTGGAATGTGGTGCGTGGTGGTGGTGCTTCGAATGTCTCATTTATCAAGGACCAAATGAGCCGTGAAAAATCATCGTCCTAAGGCCGACACACGGCGGTGTCAGTGGGCGAGCGAATCATCATTTTGTGCTTCGTTTGTGAATCGCAAATCGATGCAAATGCGAAATGGGGGGATGGCCGACACCTAGAAGCCTTCGTAGAAGCGCCACATCAGTAGGTCAGCCACAGCGTTCGTTCAATCAGTTCGTTTTCGAACTCGACCCAAATTCTGCCGTTGCGATGGCGGAATAAACAGCTCCCGGCACCCGGAGGGAAAATGTAGATCGGAGCAAGAAAACAGTACGCCGCCGTTTCGGGGGTGACAGCAATTGTTGTGCCACCGGAGCATGACCGAAACGGGACTCGATTTGGTTGCGGGCCCCCAAGCGGGGGCCTTATGCTTCCTGACTTTCTTCCGCTGTCCCGCGCGTGGGTGTTATGTCACACAGTGGCCGTTGTTGGATCGCGGCCGAAAACGATCAGTTAAGCCTACGAGCCCGCGGTGACGCCGAAGCGGTAGCTAATCAATCGCTGACGGGTCGGGTTTCTTTTCAGCTGACTGTTATGCTTTTCTATTTACGGGACGGCGCGGTTGCATAGCCACATCAGCGAGCGGCCCGTCGTTCGGTCGTGTCGTTAGGTGATGTCTCTTTTTGCCGAGCCGGTTTTCGGAGGGTTTCGATTTTGCCCTTTTTTCGTTGGCCCGTTCCGTTCGCTCGGTTTAGGTTCTACTGCGTCGTTTCGTAGTTCCCGAGTTAAGGTATTTTTATTTCGAAAAGTTTCATTTATTAGGCATTTTAGAGTCTTTATTTAGTACACAACACATTGCTCTTGTTTTAGAGCAGCAATGACTTTTGGACAAAATAGTGAATAATTTGTACCTAATTGTTTCCAGCCTTTTCGATAAAAAAACCCATAGGACACTTTTCTCAGGACCAAATAGAAAATACGTGCTCGGCCTGGAGAGATCTTACGGTGATGGTCCTTCTCTGCACGAGACACGGCAACAATCAATCCACGTAGGGAGTCCGACACGAGCAACCACCATGAAGTTTTTTTTTTGCCCTCCCAATCAGTCCTAAACGTCCAGAGCCGGAGTCTAATTTTTTCGGCTTGTCTACAACAACCTCCGGCCGAGCAGCGTTGCGTCTAGCGCAACTGCAGGTGAAGGAATCACGATTCACGTGGAACCAATCAATCAGACGGATTTTGCAAATGGTTGACTAAGCAACGTCACGCAGCAGGACCGGTGACTGGGTCGAATAAATGACCGAGCCGCCTATGGCGTGTGCGGCCAACCACATTCGGGGCGCCGTTTCGGGCTTTGGCGGTTGAACCGAGAACCATGTTGCTTCGGGACTCGACTCGACTTAATTGACCGGGAGACTGGGAGATCAGCGTCGGTGTTGATGTTGGCCAATCGAGTGAGGCGTTCTTTTTTCATCGAATTTCCTTACCTCAGCTCGGGGGTTTTGGTCAAGGGCTTTGCCGTTGAAACCACCGATCGGGACTAACCCTCCCCGGTTCGAAACGCAGTGACCATTGGACAAACCGACCATTGGAGCACTAAAGCAACAGAAAGAAACGCAGCAAACACTCAATATGTTGCACAAAGAAAGCGCCTTCCGGCGCACAATGAAGGGCTCGCGCTGTGGGCTGTCGACGCGCGCGCGGTTGTGCCCTCCGGTGACGGTGACGTTGTCCTTGGCAGCTCTGACGCAAGGCGGCCGTTGGAATGTGGCCGTGGAAATTATTGTTTTGACAAACGGTGTGTTGCCACACAATTGCGGTTCGCGCTTTTCATGCAAAGCGAGATCGATTAGCTATGGGTTTGGTTTTGATCAATCGGCTCCTATAATTAGGTGGCCGCGGTGGCCGCTAATGGTGGCGCGAAGCGGACTTCTATTAAAACCCGGGGGTGTTATTTATTTATTAGATTTGTGGAGACCTTTTTCATCACCAGCAACGGGCGACCGCCGTCGGGAGATAATTGTTGTAACATTACGTTAAATCTGTGTTATTTTCGAGTTGGCCCGACTTTAATCAATCACTGGCAGGCACCGCGTTTGGGTGTCCCGTTGTCGAAACGAAGCAATCGAAACGCATTTTTATGCAACCGTAACATGTTACTAAATCGACTACATCGCACTAAAACCACCGCAAAGCGTTATAATCAATCAACCGCAGAGCTTTGCGCCGCTGGAGATTGTTTCTTTGCGTTTCGTCGGGAGCGCAAAGAAACCCGGGCCATAAATACCACGTTCCGCGGGTCGCCACAATTATTAACGAACCATTTTATTGCCATTACGCGCGCGTGGGGCTCAATTTACTTCACCCAATTCCCGAACATAGCGGCGTCGGCAGCGTAAGACGCCCCTGACGGACAATTGGCGGAAAACAACATTTAATCTGACAAATCCTTCACGAAACCGGGCGCCGGCCCGTTAAGATAATCCGCCCGACGATCCGCCCGGCTAAGTGTTGGTAATTTTTTCTCGGTACGGCGACGTCGGCCCAAAAATCCATTTCCAATCGCAGCACCACCCGGCCATCTTCACGCCGGGTTTCGCAGGCGGCGGAAGCGATGCTCCCAAACATCCGCGAAGAACTAGCCATTAAAAATCCATTACTGTCCGCTACTCCACCAGTTGCTTTCACTTATGCGCGGTGCGGTGCGGCCCGCGTATGCATTCATTTATGTTTGGGGCCATTTTTTGTGGCTTTTTGTTTTGGAGCAAATGAGGAGAGTGTTTTCCGCTCGGTTTTCTGTTTGTAAAAAGAAACCCTCGTCTGAAGGCGGAGGCGTCCGCCAAGATCAGACGCAAGTTTCGGTTTCGTTTAACGAGCGATTAATGTTGCGCGGTCCCATCTAAACGACAAATAAATAAATCGCGCTCTTAAAAAGATGGTTAACAGCAAGCAAAGCTGGCAGCAAACAACCACCAGGACAACAAACAGGATGAGTTTTAGTTTTGCGGCACTTTGTGACGCGCTGACAAATGGTGTTGGCCGATGGACCGGAATCGGCTCCGGCTAATCGGCGTGTCGAACGCGTTCGTTAACGCGTCGCACCGAAAGCCACCCCAAAAAGGAGGCTCGTTTTGTCGCGATTTTGAAGCATAGTTTTGTGAGCGGCTCCCCCAGCGGGCCGACGACCACCACCGACCGGGTTTGGGCGTACTTTTACGAACCCCGAGGAGCCTGGCCCGCGGGTGAGCGTTGATGAGTATTAAATTGATGAGTTGGTAGTTTTGGCTTAGGTTTGTTTTCCACGCGACTCACTCACCACTCACCACAACGTCCGATTCGCAACGTCATTAAATGGATTTAAATAAAAAAATTGTCACCTTAGGGTTGGCCGGGTGAGGCGAGGAACTTAATGTGACGGTCCGCGATGATTCGAAGGTTTTTCGGCACTTTCGGGCTGTCTGCCGAACGCGACAACTCATCAATTTCCGGTGCGCGCCCCCTTTGGCTGGTGGAGGACAGGATAGGGGCTGATCGCGAGCTCGTTTTGGAATCGGCACTTTCCACTCGGCCAGGAATATCGTTTCGATTTTGATTACATTGAGCTGTGCTAAAAGTGCTTTAATCAGAGTTTTATTGGTTTTTTTCTGAAAGATAAACATAAACATTTATGATCAATAATTTTTGCATAATTTTAATATGCCATCTCATGTGGCTCACTCTTGTATCATGCGGGTTGCAGCTCATTAGTGAAATTTTATCTGTTCCTTCTTGAGTAACGTATCCGATGGGTTAAATTTAAACATGAAAACTTACAGCTCCGTTCTAAGTTTGTGAGGTTTAAGTAAAAGTGAATCACATTAGACAAATCATTAAAAGAGTGATACATTAATGGACATTTTTCTACAATAAATTTTCATTGTGAAATCGAATCTATATCTCAAAGGCACCTCTCTGGTGTGCATACAAAGTTAGTTCTCAGAAACAACATAATGACACCAAAAAAATGGTAATAATTGTTTATAATTTCCACTAATTTGTACCATCTTTACAACGACCCCTAATTAGTTGCCCATAACCAACACGCTGATTACCACGCTAAACGGATTATGACGGCCGCCGAGCGGGAAGTTAAAAACCCGCGCGAACCAGAAGCATAAATTATTATCCCAAAATGGCACCGACTACGGAAACGCATCGACACCCGGTGCGCAGAATGGATCCGATGGTGAAAAAAGAAGCTCCTCCAATATGGCCTCCAATCGGCCATCGGGGAACCCTTCGGAAGAAAGTGTCAGTCGGTCGGAACTTTCCCCCGGGGAGCGCGAGAATGCCCGACCCCGACTCGCTAAACATGAATGATGTGTCCAATTTCGGGCATCGGCAAAGTGGCTTCTTCCCCTACAAGGAAAGGACCCGACCGGCTCTCTGCGCCAGTCGGCGCGGTCGGAGAATCATTTACGCAAAAATTAATTCGAAAATCGCACGTCCCAACGCAGGTCGCTGCGTCCTGCGTTGGGGCCGCTTCTTCAACTGCTTCGCTTCCTGTAGCTTTTTTTCCCCCTTCTTGGAAGTTGCTGCTCCAAGGATCCCCAGTGTGCTTGGCACTGGGTCTTGGAGCCGTTCCGGCGGCTAATAAAAGGTGACGTCTCTGTAATATTGCCGGCGCGCCAAAGTGTAGGGAACCTCCGGGCATCGGTAGACATCGAGGAGCGCCCCGATGAGTGGCGCGCCAAGACCTGTTTGACTCGTTTCACGAACTTTAGCCAGTTGGACCCGGAAGAAACCAAGCCGGGCCAAGCAAAGAGTTTGGCTTGGTCTTGGACTTGGGACGCAAGCGCGAGTGTGCCGGGGTCGCTTTCTCTTTTCTCGAACTCGATTACCCGATTCGATTGGAGTGAAGCGCTCGGTGCCGGTCACCTATGTGCCAGACTGACCGTCCACCGTCCAGTTCCAGCCGGGGTCGGTTTCTTCCTA
>NC_069145.1:8219921-8226053 GCF_943734635.1 Anopheles cruzii
TCATCCAATCATCCCACCTTGGAGGGTGTGCACACACACACACACACGCAGGGGGGTGCGCTGGAGCCTTTTATGCAAATTATGCTATGCTTTCTATTTTTTGACACTTTCTTTTCTTCGCCCATTAGCCGCCGTTACGTGGCGACGGCCCAGGTCCCCTGAAACAGAGGGCCCTCTCGTCGGTGTGGTGGGGTGGGTGTTGATTGGAAGCTGCAACCGGCTCGGTTCGGCTCGGTCGGGTCATCGATGAAGCAGATCGAATAACCCGCGTCCGCCGCCACGGCCCGATGTTTAAGGTCGTTGGAAACCGGCCCCGATCATCTTGGGGCGTCGGTCGGCCGATTATGTCGAGCCCGTTCCAATCGAACCAGTTCCGTTCCGTGCGTCATCCGGATGTCCAACGGGTTTGCGGCGCCTCTGTTTGTGTGCCGCTTCGTTGCATGCAAATGCCCGCACCCGTGTGTGTGTGTGTGTGTGTGCTTCTTTCTAATGTCGATTGACGGTTAAGGTAGAAGAAAATATTATGAAACACGTCTGGGAGAAGAAGGAATCCGGTTCCTCCGCGAGACGGAACTGGCCGCGTATGGACCGGAGTTGCGGGCACCACGGCAAAGACACATTTGATAAGCGCCGGATGGCATGGCACCGTGTTTCATTATAAAGTCGCCGTCGACACTGATTAACGAGCGTGCGATGCCCGTTTTGGCGATATTACTTTCTGTGGCCAGGGAACCACTCCCGGAACACTCGGTATCGTGCGTGCTGGGCACAAATTGTGTGATACTAATTGGACACCGGTTGGCGCAATTTTACTGCCTCGCAGCGTGTCTCGAAAATCACGAACCGTGCAGGAAAGCGATTACGCTTGCGGTTACGGTTCTAAGCCAGTTTGTGATTCAAATCGTGGGCGATTTAACAATGAATCTCCACCGTTTAAGATCCGTCGACAGCAACTTTGGCAGCACCCGTAACTGAATGCGGGCGAAGAATAAAATTACGAAACTTACGCGCTGGACCTCGACCCACTTTTATGGCCAATCATAAAAGAAAAGTGGTTCGAAACAAAATTTAAATCATGGATCCCGAAAACACCTATATCATGGCTGGTGGCCGCCCAACAGGTGGGTTCCGATGCAACGGACTCACACACGCACACGGGCAGATTGTGAACAAGAACCGCTATGTTTCGCCGTCCTCGTCGTTTCGATTTCTTTGTGCACTTTGTTTACACACCCGGCGAGCCTGGCGATGGTGTGTTGAATTTATGCAAAGTATTTATTTTTCTGTTTTTTTCTTCTCCGCTGACTTTGGATGGCTGTGTAGTTTGCGGCCAACTGGCGGTTGGTGAAGTTCACGAACAAGTTGCAAATTAAAGTTGAAAACAAGCCCGACAAGCTCGGCCAAGTGCCCTGCACGCGCGCTACTCCGAAGATAACTGGTTTTGGGGACAGAAAAAAAACCTCGCGAATTGGTCGCAAAGGGGAACGGTTTTGGCTTGTGGTTGTTGAAAGTAATTAGCCGACAGTTGACCGCGAGACGGTGGACAACTTTCTGGGAAGAAGGACGAAATGGGGTTTCTTTTTTCTTGACCTTCGCTGCAGTTGCTAATCATAACGTCCGATTTGGTATAAACTTGTAATCTATTATTTTGAATCAACTGTTGTTTTGTTGACCTAAATTAATGACAGTCTTCCCAAAGGAACTTCACTGGAACTGTTAACGTATCCGTCAATCGAAGATTTTCCCATCGGTTACCAACCGTTTTTAACCGCAACTCGCTTTTCGAGACCTTCTGGGTGCACTTTGCACCACAGCAATGCCGTGTTGGCTCAATCATTTCACACCTTTTTCGAGCGCGCTCCCTTCACTTGTCAAAGTCGGAGTGACATCGAATTTTTGAGGTAGAGGATTGGCACTGCACAGCGCCCGCCCCCCGGCAATGAGCCACCACAAAAGTAATCCTGTTGTAGCATAATAAAAAGAAACACACACAAAACATGAACACATTCTTTTGGGCACCTTTTCCGTGACCTTCGCGGGACCTCTGGGCTGGTGTTCGAGATCGGTTCGAGAAACTGATCCGGCCCCCCACAAAAAACCCGTTATCGTTCTGCGTCGTTCGAGAGGACCGCCTGAGGTGGCGGTTTCTGAGAGCTGTTTATTACCATCTGTGCTTTTTACACCCTCCCGTTGGGACAGGATTCGGCGAAAAGGACAACAAATTGCTGCAAGCATAAGCTCTCGGAAGATAAAAATACCCCCAAAAGCAGGAGTCGGTGGAGTTTCGAACTGGTGATTGTCCATTGCTGATGGCCTCGTTATTTAATTTTTACATCTTGTGCGATTATTTGCGCGTAAATTTTCCACCACTGGGTGCCTTTTTCTGTAACGGTTGTTTACACCGAATTACGGCTGCCAATTTGACGTGCGAGCGATGAGGTTCTCTGGGGCGTAGAATCTTCCGCTACTGCAGCCCATTGTGAGAACAGGAAAACATGTTCGTGGGCCGAAGAAAGGAAGTTGTTCGAAAAGTGGAAGTCGAACATTTGACAATCGTTCAAGTGGGCTGAATAATTGGGTGATTGAGTGACGCGTCGCGGGTTCATCGTCGTTTCTCCGTCTTTCCGTGAGCTCTGTGAATTACGAGCTTCTAGCTCTCCGAAGCGAGCATCTTGCCAAACGGTATGTTTACTGAGCCGGGCTTGTTGTTCCGTTTTGGAGAATTTTCCCGTTTGTGGCAAATCCTTCTCACTTTTCCACCGACACCGTAGGCTAAGACGTACCAGACGAGATGGTAATTCGATGGCGTTCTCAAGCCGTTTCGAAGCGTGGAGTTTTTTTGAAGTGCGTAAGCCACGCCGTGGGGCTGTTATTGTTGTCACGCAATTACTGAATTACGCGGAACTTGATAAAAACATCCCAAAATGGGTGTATGTAAATGGTTGCCGAATGGTGCTACGGGGAACTGTTTCGGGATTTGTTTACTTCGTGGAATGGCGTTGCGTTCGCATTGTCCGCCCATGTATCCAGGATTGCGGGATCAGAATGCGGGATGTGATAAATGTGTTATTTTTGGTTCGCGTTACGGTATTGAGCATTATTTGAATGAGGGACTTATCGTCTGTTTCTTTCTTCATGTTTTTATGTTCCAGTCTCCATTTTCATTTGTTTGTTTGTTTTGTTCTTTTTTGTAATTCTTACTACTACATTATTATACATATTTAAAAATAGTTTAAACTTAGTTTGAAAACTTCTTCAGACTATGTTGCCTTAGACTTTTTTACTTTCTTTTTATGTCTTTGTTTCATGATTGAAACATTCAAAATTAGACCGAATTAGACCGAAAGGTAACAACCCGAAAACTTTCCGGGAAAGATTAGACACTAATTTCCGACACATTTTCCTTCGTTACGTGGATGGAATATTCACCGACGGCAAATCGAACCGTGTAGTCAACATCCAATTAACAACGGAACCGAAGCCCGTTAATGTGCGTGAGTAGACTGTGTTTTCCTGGCTATTTCGTTAATCACTGTGCGCCCAACATTAGCGTGCGTGGCACTCAAAATTGTCACCCGAGCAACGACGCAACGACGAACCCGGCGCCGGCATGTGTCATTATCGGATTGATGTTGTTCAATTATCGACCGGTCCAAATTTGATTATCGTCAATCGGGGTGGGCCGGCGGGCTGGGAAGGCGTCGATCCGGCGTCCGTTGCGTGCGTAGAGCTTTCCTTCGCACTATTTTTCACCAGCACCGCCTGAACCCTAGCCGTTTATTGCCGGCTACAGTGCTACAGGGCTACACTGGGCATGTGTTTCAAACACCAGATTAGCATTAATCTAATTATGAGACTTTCTCCAGTCGGCGCTGGAGTCGGCTCCCGTTTGCAGAGACGTCCAGCCGGAGCATCTCCATTTTGGAAAGCCCCAAGCCTCGAGACACAACGGGGAAGGTCAATGATTTACCGCAACGATGTCGTAAGTCATCAACGGAGCCTGCTTTCGGGAACCGCCCCGCCGGCGAGCCCTTTGTTAGGGTCGGCCGGCCCGTCGGTAGTGCACCGATGCCGCCAAGGCATTGGCATCTTAATGTCCGGATTCCAGTCGCCCTCGCCCCGAAACGTATGCTAATGCGACGGAGGCCAGGCCAGGATCGTATCGTAAATTGGAAGGATTTAGTTTCCGCCGGGCCCTGGGCCGTTGACCATCCGGCTCCGGTCCCATTGTGTGCCGCCCGATGACAGGGGGTCCCACGGAAGGGTGTCAAGTTGGGGTGCCTACTGTTACATGATCGGAGAGCTTATTGGGTGACACTTTGGTCGCCGTCGCCACGGGAAAGCTGCAGATGGCATCAGTCGGCATCAACACGTTCACGGAATGGAGGTCTCCACAATCGTTCAAGACTCCAATAGAAATTCTGGCCTTTGGTCCGCCACTCCGGACCAAACCATAGTGAGCCATGGGCCGAGAGTGAAGAACAGCATCGCAGCATCTCATTTGCATACCACGCGTGTCATCAATAAAAAAACAACAGACATGCGAACGTCGCAGCAGCGTTGGACCCTGCGGTGACTTCTTGGGAACTTTCTTGTCCCTTACATTCCAAAGTTTGCGGGCCGCTTGTGCGCAGTATGATGTCATCACGATGGGCTGTTGGGTTCGGATGCCTTTTTTTTCCTTGGTCGAAGTTTATTAAAAAAGGTGTCCGCACGCCGCGTGAATTGATGACCTGCGACCGGCGCGAGCCTGGCGAATTTAAAGTCGAAGAACTCAGCCAGCTAATGACACGCTTCGGCCTATCGATTGTGGAGATTAGCGTGGCGAATGCCCATAATCATAAATCCTTGCCTGGTGACAGACTTCATCTGAGCATGACTCGGCGTTTGATTGGGAGAAAAAAGTATGAAGAGAAAAATCATTAATAGATGCAAAGCGTGCGGGTTATGTAATGTTGGTCTAACCTCACTTTCTTGGAGAAGCGTTCAGGAAGCTCGCGCGTCCACAGATAACCGGTACTTTGTGGCTAGAGTGTTGTCCACCACCACACACCCGCTAATACGCTTCGGTGGTGCCTTTTTTATGCTCCTTCCTACTCTCTCTCTCTTCGCTCACCTTCGCTCGGTCCGAGGCTCGCTACAGGTGCGTAGCCGCGCGTCATGTCGCGCGAATAACGGAATAACGGTCTTCGGCCATCGATTTGTCCGCGTCGAGCTCCAAATGATGTTCGTTTCATCAACGGGGTCGCCCGGCACGTACACGCATCGTGCCGCGGCGAGTGCGAGGTTTTGGGCGCTGAGGACCCTCCTTCGGTCGGCCATCGAGACACGCCAGCTCTTAAGTCCGTGGCCTAAGCGTGGGCCTCGCGTTGATCGCTTGGGATAAAGAGAGGATAGCGAAGCGTTTGGGTGGGGGTGCGGGAGGAGCATTAATATTTATGATACGATAGTGTCCCAGCCCGGAGTTTCGGGCGGGCGGCCCGGGTGGCCACCTATCAGCATCCCCGCGGGCATGGCCGCGCGAACCCCTTCGGGCCGTTCCGGTGCCGAGAGTCGAAGAATGCTCTAGGTTCTCGAATACAGGTTTCTCCTCGCTTTGGGTTGGAATTTTTGCCCAACGATGGGCGCTCTTTTCGGGCTCTCCTAAGGTCAAGGACCCTGAACGGGTTCAGCCCTGGCTCTCGGGCTCGGGTAAGCTCGTTGTCAGTTCGTCTTGTATCAGTTTGCTTGATTCGCAGCTAATGATGGCTTAAAGATTCGATCACCTTCTGACAGGTCGTTCTCGTGGTAGAGTCCGCGAAACAACGCGTGTTTTTCGCTCGTTCTCGTGAGGGACCCATCAATGTTTAATGTCCAGAAATGAATGATGGATCGGTTTCCTGTTTATCGCCCATTGGACGTGTTGCCAGATTAGGCCCGAATGAGGTTCTTTTTTGGCCGGACCAATTTGACCTGGAGTTCGGTAGTCCACGAAAATGGTAAGTCCATTTTGGGTGGGTTTCACTTCCAACCTAACCTTTACTAGACAACTTCATCTTGGCAAATAGATTATTACGGAGCGGACATGAAGTTGCATCTGTGCGCTTGTGGTGAGAGCCCATGCGTTTCGGCACTCACCGGAGGCTAGGCTAG
>NC_069145.1:8226153-8262012 GCF_943734635.1 Anopheles cruzii
ACACATGGGAATTGAATAAAGTCTGAATTGAATTGTGAACTACGACACGCTCCCTGCGAAGAGACATTTCTTGCTGAGGCGCCCAGGGGTTAAGTTGCCCGGTCTTTTTGGGTCAATTGTATGCAGGATTCCTGCACGTCCGTTCCAGCGCTAGAGAGGTTTCACTGGAACGAAGGCGCCCGCCTGTCGCCCGTGGTCTTCGCATGATGACCCATTTTTTATTTCCATTCTTCGGAACGGTTTTGGTTGCCGCTTTTTGTATCGTGTCCCATAATGCCGGACCAGGAAAGGAATGCGATGGGACAGGGCTGCTGACAGATGTTTGGTTTTGTGGGGGACGAAGGAGAAATTCTCACGCGGAACGAACGAATTGACATAAATCTGGGCGAAGTGAACCAGAAATTGTAAATCATGCCTTCAACAAAGGTCATAAAATGCGAACTACTCATTTTAAAGGGACATGCATGGCGTTCTCATAACACTATCTAGCAAACAAAAATCATTTATCAGGAAGTACTGCAACTAACAAATAGCATACTTTACGAGCCATTAATTCGTAGCAGGCCCACAACTCTTGCGACTTGATGATTGATACATTACGAGCGAATTTTACGGCCCTCCGGCTGTCGTGCTTCCTTACGCCTCATTTTCATGCTCTGAGCGGCACACCAGGAAGCACAGTAGCACAAGGTTCCATAAAATTCGCTAACGAACTGCGAACTAATCGGCCGGCAGGGATCAATCTCCCGGCGCAACAAGTGTATCGCCCAGGTGCGCCGTGCAATCGACCACCGATCGCGGTTACGCATCTACCGTGGAGATTAAGAAGCGATTAGCGCAAATGTGGATCATTTCCGGCAGCTGTCAAGAAACTGGCGAACGGTGCTACTCACCGATTGACGGCTCACGGGATCAGTGGTTGGCCGGCCTTCCGACACGGCTCCATGTCCTCTAGAAGCATTAAAAGGCCTCCCTGTGCTGTGCGTGTGGCCTCGTATCTCAAGCGCAAGATCTGCTGGTCGATCGTGCACGGGAATGCCTACCGGTCGCGTCATAAATCCGTATCGTGTCCTAATTGGATTGCGCCGTTCAAAAAACGATCGGTGACCATGGCCCTTGCACTACCCTCGGAAGGTGTTGAAGCGCCTAAATCACGGATCTCTTGAAGGCTCCTTCTCAACTCAATGCCTTTTCGGGGTTCCTCGTTGCGGCGCGGGTCCAGTAAATTAGTGTCGATAGCGCCCTGCATGGTGCCGAAAAAAAACAAGGTCATTGGAGACGAGTTCAAAAAAGTGGCATCGAATCAAAAACATGCCGCAGACCCCGTTTGGTGCGATGCGATTGCATCGACGCCGCAGTGCCGCGTGACGTCAACAGCAACCACAGGCGCATTTCGGTAATCAATTAAAGCCGCGCCATTCGTGCTCCACTCCACCGAAACATCCACCCTCTGATTGCAAGTGGCGGGAGTCCAGGGAATCAAGGCTGTCCGTCGCGTCGGGAAATCTGCAATCGCGCGCACAGTTTATGCATTTGTTTTGATCATTATTGTGGCGCGGGTGGACCGCCAATGGACCAGCCACCAAGTCCACCGCTCGTCGCCGGGAGTTTTCCGGCCGACGACGCGAAAACCCAACGCGGACACCACAATCAAATTATCTGTCATTTCGAATTCAATCAAACGTGCTGTCATTCTCTCTAGCTCTCCGGTGTCTGTATTGGGTGTTGGTGTGTGTGTGCCGCAGAGGTGCTGCTCAATGACGCAGACGGTCGTCGCGGATGTTGGGAACTTCCTGAAAATACCGGGTCCGTTGTGGGGAATTTTATGTTCATCAGATAATGTAGCATGGAAACGGAACTTGGCGCGTAGGTTGGGTGCCTTTAAAAGGCTACAAGATGGACGTTTCATTCACGAGCATAGTTCCCTGTTAAGGTCTCATCATGGACCCTATAGGCTCAGCTAGCAAAACGTCATAAAGTCCGCTTTAAGAGGGACCCTCAAAATGGGGAATCTTCCCAAAAACCGTACAGCAACAATATACGACAGCGTCGTGCGAAAAAAATGGCAAAAGAAATGGGCTTAACTCTTACTAGCGTTTACTTTGCGAAAACTTCGCCACTTCGATGCGTACCGACTTCAACTTCAATCTGGACGACGTCATCTCGACTCGCGCACCGTTCTCCGACGACGCGTCCGTCCAAGATCTCCACTGTCGTCGTGAATGAGCTGAGGATAGTAATAAACCCGTTTACTGCCCCGACGGTTACCACCAGCGCTTTCAAGGAGTGGCCGAGCAGCACTGGAGCCGGTAGATTTTGGGCGACGACGGCGAAGTTTCGCGCACGAATCGCATCGGCACGGCTCGCCGCGACCATAAACGCCGCATGGCCCCGCGCATAAATCGTCGTCGAACTTCGAGGCCACTTGTGAGCAGTCGCCGCGTCGAAGTAGTCGAAGGTATTTTTGGTTCAAGCATTCTTTATTTCGTGTTTCTTCCTCTACCGAAAGCTCGAGCTCAACTCCGACCCGACACTAGCCGGCGGGCATAGAAGCATACGAGTGGCTTTTTTTTGGAGTTTCCGCCGCGATTTTTCAGCGAACCCATAAGCGGACCGAACTCGCGGAGGTGCCACGGTGTGGCTTTTTGCACAACCTTTTGACCGACCCTTGGGCTGCGAGCTTAGTCCGCCTGGCGGAGGACTGCGTGACCGAAAAGCGTTATATGAGACCGGCGAGGGCTTTTATCAAGTTTATGTTCACGCTCGTGAAATACGGCCACGTGATTGTTGAGCAGTTCGCTTCTGGCGATCTGGAGTGGAGCGATCGGAACACGGACCACGGACGATCCCGGCACAGGCAGTTGAGTTTCACTCACGTCGTGTGAACAGGTTGAGTGTACTTCTGCGTCGCCAAGTTGGTATATGACGTTCGGTTCAATCGTTTCCGCTTTCAACAATAACATTTAGCAAAAGTAAGAAAATAAGTTTAACGAATCGAACAATTAAAGTGTAAACTAACCACGGACAGTAAAGCGGTTGAAGCGATGTATTAAAAATGGAAAGGAACAAAAAAGTGAACAGAAGTGAATCTTGAAACACAAACCAAATCAACATCAGCAATCTTTAACGACACAACAAATAACCCCGGGGCACAAACGGATCCACGCCAATCACCGTAAACAATTTTAAAAAGCTTTAAAACATTATCTTCACGGACCACGGAACATGAAAACAGCATTCCCCGCCACGGGTTCGTTTACCGGCCTCGCGTTAGCTTAAAGCATAATCAGAAACAAATTAACACAAATTAATTCCATATCGCAGCCGGCAAGAACCGATCGGTTGGCCACCCCGCGGATGGGTCCTATTGGTTTTCTGCTGCGCCGTTGCGAGCGTATGTGTGTGGCGGGAATAAACGATATTCTTTACGGTCGGTCCGCCGCCACAGTCGCCCTGCTTTCTCCGGCGCACGCTAGGCTCTGGCGAACGTCTTCCCGGTGGCAATCCTTTCGACGCGCTTCGTTCTGGTGCTGCTGCATGCACAGAATTTCAAACAGAGATTATGCTAACTATCCACGTGGGGCGAGGGAATCCACTGAACGGGCGTTTCACATTAAGCCGCGTGTGTCCCGGTGTGGAGCCTCGAAGCAAATCGATCGCGGTAGAGAGGTCATTTGGGTCGGCTCGAAACAAATTGGCTATCTTATCGGCTTAAGGAGGCTGCGATCGGTGGCTCCCCTTGGACGCCTTGGACACACTGTTCGGGGGCCCTTTCTTCGGTACACCTGAGACAGGGGGCAAGACCGAAAACGAAACATCAATAAATTTGCATATATTATTGGAAATGTACATTCCAGGCGTTTGGCGGGCGCACCGACCGAAGCTGGCGCCTTCGCAAGTCTTTCGCCGGGTGACGTTTGGTTAGACGCCGCGACGAATCGTGACAGCCCTAATCAACAGGCCCGGGATTCCGGTGCTGGTCTGTCGTGCAACGAGTCAGGTGTGTTTACGACCGACCGCCCAAGATAAGACTCCCCGGACACTCGCGCGCCTTCGTGTGTGTCGTGCCGGGCGAGGAAAGTTAAAATATACACTCCGCAAACAGAATGAACTTTCACCACGGGCCACGAAAACAAATGAGCATCGTGAACTTGTCAATTGCTGCCGCCACTCGGTGCACGTGGCCAGCGGGTTTCTTGAGCCGGCAGCCCCTTTGGAGATGGTACCAGCGGCCCCTTTCTTTCGGGCCTCCTTGACGGACGTTAACTTCCCGCGGCTGTTGGCGACTCTATCTAATTACGTCAGTGGATTTGCCGGGACGGGATGTACCGCAGCCTGTTGGCCGGTCTGGAGGCCGGACCGGACCGGAGCGAACTGATTGGTAATAGCGGACCGGACCTGTCTCCCAGACGACGAGGTGAAGATGAGTTAATTGTTTCCTGACTACTGGGACCTAGTGGTCTGGGCATGGGCTGACCTTCCGTCCGCGCTGACGTAGGGTCAAACGTTTAACTGACCTAACAGCCTCCGCCGAAGAGTGGTTAATGATTCGCCCTTGAGTCACAGAAGCGCCGGAAGAGAGCCATGACAGGAGAAATTATCTCCCTGACATGGTTAGCCGGCCCGGCGGTAAACATCGTCGGACAGCGCGGGCTTCGACAAGTACATTAATTTAAGTTCCTCTGGAACCTTACAAAGTATTCAAATCAAATCAGCTCTTCACATCTCCTGGCTCGGGGATGCAGCAGACTGATTGGAAATCCTGTAACTGTCACTGGAGGCGACTAGTACAACGAGATTTGACACTGCGTGGCGCCGCCATTCTTGTTGCCGCCGGCTCGGACCATCGTCCCCGCTGGTGCAGCAAAGCCCGCCGAACACAGTAGCATTCAGTTGCAAAGTTCAACATATGCCATGTCCATGCTGCGGTGCCACCGCAGTCCGCAGGTGAATGCTCAGCACTTTCCGCTCGCCACCAGAAGCCGAATGTTGTGTGGGAAAAAGGGAAAGTATGTACGACTGGCTGGCTCGCTGGCTGCCTGGCAGCAAACTAATCGCCGATAAAATTCACCCCATTGGCCCCGGGAACGGCGGGAGAGAGAGCTGACAGCATTTTCATTACCGTGGACACGTTGGGACAAAATTCCCGCATTGTTCGCGCGGCGTGGAAAATCCGATCGAAGAGCTATCGAGTAGCCAAATGGTCTAGTCGAAAAGAGAAAAACTCAAACCAGAAAAAAACCGGAGGGAAAAGAGGATGTCGTAAGCCATATCGACATGTCTGTCTCTTGCGCAGTGCGACATACGCGACGGCGAGTTGTTTTCGATAATTAGAAGTGAAATGATGTAAAACTTCGTGAATTGTGCGGTGTGAAAGTTTTAACGGCCCCAGGCAATGGCAAGAGATGCGCCCAATTGTTTGCGCCTGGCCCAACTCTTCAGCTCCGAGCCGCTGCCGGGATGCGCGGTTTTGTGGGACGGAAAGTTTTGTCATAATTTAGAAATCGATATCAACAGTCGGTTGCTAAAAACTAATTGGAACATGACGATAATTGAACGACGACGACGACGACGGCATCGTCCCGGTGTGTTCGACCCGAGCACACTTGGCTGACGCTGAACTTTTCAGTTTATCAAGATTATGTGAATTAGGGGATGCTGGGTACGCCAAAAACTTCTGATTAGGTTCCGTTGATTAAGCGGTTTGGGGTGTTTGGCGAAACTGCTGACAGCCCAACAGGGAGCTGCCGTTTGCTGTATGTTAACGTTTTGTTTTCTCCTTGCAGGTGAGTTCTACTATTCTGGTGCCAGGATGGGCCACTATCGTGCCCGCCCGAGGAATGATGGTGGCCGGCACGAATCCGGGCTTAGTGGATGTGAAAAGTTAGTAAGTAAATTTTAAACTTTCGTCCGTTCATCAAAACCCGGTGGCCATTTTTGGGGGAATCGTTCCGGTTGATCTAGCAACCGTCGTTGCAGTAAACTGGTTGTTTGCAAAAGTTTTCGCCATTGTGTCTATTGTTGTTGTTGCGGTGCAAAAAGTTGCTAACAATTTGGCGTCGGCACCCGACAATCGTTTATCCGGTCGGTCAATAGTGGAAACTTTTCGAACTTGAAGGCTCCGGTATGGTAGAGTAGGGAAAGAGCGTGTTTTGCGGATTTCACGTATCCTCAGCGATCGGCTGCAGCCATGGTAATGCATAAATGGACACGTCGAATCGACACCCCAAATGGGTGCACGGGCGAAATTTGAGTCGCTAGGGAGCCGCTAGCGAGAATGCTCTTTTCGATCGATAAAAAATCGTCCGACAAACGCCGAATTCGGCACTTTTCGGTGCTCCATAATGATAATGGATTTGAAAAGTAGGGAAAATCGAAACCATCAGCAGTTTGGTGTGTGGGCGGTAAAGGCTATTGGCCAAACGTGGTAAGTGGTACGGGGTGGATATGCATCGGCTCAAGCATCGGCGGCGGAGCATAGAAATGCGAACGTTTTCATCAGTTGGTTTCATTTTTTGTTCATCAGTTGGTTTTTGAATTTAGTTTACTTAAATCAGATGTTTTATAACCGTTTCAAGAGTTCCTTGTGAGGACAGGCATTAAAATCAGGAGCAAAAGTTGGTCATTTAATTTGTTAGAACAATCAAATTACAAAGGTTCAGGAGCTTAACTAACCCGTGAATTGATAAACATTATAATGTTCAGTGCGCTTTCTTCCTATTAGACATCTCTGTCTGATTAACGAGAAGTGTCATTGCTTTGATATCTCCCAAGATTGCTACATTATGCATCATCAACGAACACACCACCTCAATTCGGTCGTGCCAAATCGTCAAAGCGTTCCATTCCATTTCAAGTGCTGTCAACCGTAAGTTAGCAACCGCTCGGGTTAGTTATATAATTTGCAAATTTAATGCAAAACACTACTGGGCCTCCGGACTGCGGCCTACGGACTACTCCTTCCCATCGATAAGCACCAGCACTTCAATCGAACCGTCAATTCGGATGCCTTCGCGAGAAGTGGGTCCCGCCCGGCCTTTCTTGGTGCCTTGGTGAGTGAAGTAATTGAGCCCCGGCCGGCCAATCTTCGGTGCGATCAGGTGAAATGGACAAACGCGGCGTGGTTTCGCGGCGACGTCCGGCGTGGTGTTGGGTGCTTCTGTTTCGCGGAGGTGAAGTATGTCGGCTCGAACTTTCCAATTGATCTTCGGTTTCGGTGCGCATTGCGTATAAATTGCGAACCCGGCGACCGGTCTTTGAGGTGGCTTTCTTGTGCTCAACTCATGTGTGCTGCCCGTGGAGCGCTCCTGGCTCAATGGCGCCGTCGAGCAGATGCCGGGATGTTGTTCGCTCAACTTACCAGCGCTCGGGTCATATTTGGCTCGGGCCTATGATTGGAATGTGGTGCGTGGTGGTGGTGGTGGTGCTTCGAATGTCTCATTTATCAAGGACCAAATGAGCCGTGAAAAATCATCGTCCTAAGGCCGACACACGGCGGTGTCAGTGGGCGAGCGAATCATCATTTTATGCTTCGTTTGTGAATCGCAAATCGATGCAAATGCGAAATGGGGGATGGCCGACACCTAGAAGCCTTCGTAGAAGCGCCACATCAGTAGGTCAGCCACAGCACGTTCAATCGGTTCGTTTTCGAACTCGACCCAAATTCTGCCGTTGCGATGGTGGAATAAACAGCTCCCGGCACCGAGGGAAAATGTAGATCGGAGCAAGAAAACAGTACGCCGCCGTTTCGGGGGTGACAGCAATTGTTGTGCCACCGGAGCATGACCGAAACGGGACTCGATTTGGTTGCGGGCCCCCAAGCGGGGACCTTATGCTTCCTGACTTTCTTCCGCTGTCCCGCGCGTGGGTGTTATGTCATAGTGGCCGAAAACGATCAGTTAAGCCCACGAACCCGCGGTGACGCCGAAGCGGTAGCTAATCAATCGCTGACGGGTCGGGTTTCTTTTCAGCTGACTGTTATGCTTTTCTATTTACGGGCCGGCGCGGTTGCATAGCCACATCAGCAAGCGGCCCGTCGTTCGGTCGTGTCGTTAGGTGATGTCTCTTTTTGCCGAGCCGGTTTTCGGTGGGTTTCGATTTGGCCCTTTTTCCTTTGGCCCGTTCCGTTAGTTCGGTTTAGGTTCTACTGCGTCGTTTCGTAGTTCCCGAGTTTAGGTTTTTTATTTCCAAAAATTTCATTTATTAGACATTTTAGAGTCTTTATTTAGTACACAACACATTAGTCTTGTTTCAGAGCAGCAATGACTTTTGGACAAAATAGTGAATATTTTGTATCTTACCTAATTGTTTCTATTCTTTCGATAAAAACCCATAGGACACCTTTCTCAGGACCAAATAGAAAATACGTGCTCGGCCTGTTTAGAGAGCTTATGGTGATGGTCCTTCTCTGCACGATACACGCCAACAATCAACCCACGTAGGGAGTCCGACACGAGCAACCACCACGTACTTTTTTTTGCCCTCCCAATCAGTCCTAAACGTCCAGAGCCGGAGTCTAATTTTTTCGGCTTGTCTGCAACAACCTCCGCTCCGGAGCAGCGTTGCGTCTAGCGCAACTGCAGGTGCAGGAATCACGATTCACGTGGAACCAATCAATCAGAGGGATTTTGCAAATGGTTGACTAAGCAGCGCCACCAGCAGGACCGGTGACTGGGTCGAATAAATGACCGAGCCGCCTATGCCGTGTGCGGCCAACCACATTCAGGGCGCCGTTTCGGGCTTTGGCGGTTGAACCGAAAACTATGTTGCTTTCGGACTCGACTCGACTTAATTGACCGGGAGACCGGGAGATCGACATCGGTGTTGATGTTGGTCAATCGAGTGAGGCGTTCTTTTTTCATCGAATTTCCTTACCTCAGCTCAGGGGTTTTGATCAAGGGCTTTGCCGTTGGAACCGCCGATCGGGACCAACTCCCCCGGTTCGGAACGCGGTGACCATTGGACAAATCATTGGAGCACTAAAGCAACAGAAAGAAACGCAGCAAACACTCAATATGTTGCACAAAGAAAGCGCCTTCCGGCGCACAATGAAGGGCTCGCGCTGTGGGCTGTCGGCTATCGGCGCGCGGTTGTGCCCTCCGGTGACGGTGACGTTGTCCTTGGCAGCTCTGACGCAAGGCGGCCGTTGGAATGTGGCCGTGGAAATTATTGTTTTGACAAACGGTGTGTTGCCACACAATCGCGGTTCGCGCTTTTCATGCAAAGCGAGATCGATTAGCTATGGGTTTGGTTTTGATCAATCGGCTCCTATAATTAGGTGGCCGCGGTGGCTACTAATGGTGGCGCGAAGCGGACTTCTATTAAAACCCGGGGGTGTTATTTATTTATTAGATTTGTGGAGACCTTTTTCATCACCAGCAACGGGCGACCACCGTCGGGAGATAATTGTTGTAACATTACGTTAAATCTGTGTTATTTTCGAGTTGGCCCGACTTTAATCAATCACTTCAGCAGGCACCGGGTTTGGGTGTTCCGTTGTCGAAACGAAGCAATCGAAACGCATTTTTATGCAACCGTAACATGTTACTAAATCGACTACATCACACTAAAACCACCGCAAAGCGTTATAATCAATCAACCGCAGAGCTTTGCGCCGCTGGAGATTGTTTCTTTGCGTTTCGTCGGGAGCGCAAAGAAACCTGGGCCATAAATACCGCGTTTCGCGGGTCGCCACAATTATTAACGAACCATTTTATTGCCATTACGCGCGCGTGGACCTCAATTTACTTCACCCAATTCCCGAACACGGCGGCGTAAGTTGCCGCCTGACGAACAATTGGCGGAAAACAACATTTAATCTGACAAATCCTTCACGAAGCCGGGCGCCGGCCCGTTAAGATAATCCGCCCGGCGATCCACCCGGCTAAGTGTTGGTATTTTTTTCTCGGTACGGCGACGTCGGCCCAAAAATCCATTTCCAATCGCCGCACCACGCCGGCCATCTTCATGCCGGGTTTCGCAGGCGGCGGAAGCGATGCTCCCAAACATCCGCGAAGAACTAGCCATTAAAAATCCATTACTGTTCGCTGCTCCACCAGTTGCTTTCACTTGTGCGCGGAGCAGTCCGGTGCCCGTATGCATTCACTTATGTTTGGGGCCATTTTTTGTGGCTTTTTGTTTTGGAGCAAATGAGGAGAGTGTTTTCCGCTCGGTTTTCTGTTTGTAAAAACCACCATCGTCGGAAGGCGGAGGCGTCCACCGAGATCAGTCGCAAGTTTCGGTTTCGTTTAACGAGCGATTAATGTTGCGCGGTCCCATCTGAACGACAAATAAATAAATCTCGCTCTTAAAAAGATTGTTAAGAGCAAGCAAAGCTGGCAGCAAACAACCGCCAGGATGAGCAAACAGGATGAGTTTTAGTTTTGCGGCACTTTATGACGCGCTGACAAATGGTGTTGGCCGATGGACCGGAAACCCCGGCTAATCGGCATGTCGAACGCGTTCGTTAACGTGTCGCCTCGAAAGCCACCCCAAAAAGGAGGCTCGTTTTGTCGCGATTTTGAAGCATAGTTTTGTGAGCGGCTCCCCCAGCGGGCCGACGACCACCACCGACCGGGTTTGGGCGCACTTTTACAGATCCCGAGGAGCCCGGCCCCCGGGTGAGCGTTGATGAGTATTAAATTGATGAGTTGGTAGTTTTGGCTTAGGTTTGTTTTCCACGCGACTCACTCACCACTCACCACAACGTCCGATTGGCAACGTCATTAAAAGGAATTAAATAAAAAAAATTGTCACCTTAGGGTTGGCGGGGTGAGGCGAGGAACTTAATGTGACGGTCCGCGATGATTCGAAGGTTTTTTGGCACTTTCGGGCTGTCTGCCAAACGCGACAACTCATCAATTTCCGGTGCGCGCCCCCTTTGGCTAGTGGAGGACAGGATAGGGGCTGGTCGAGAGCTCATTTTGGAATCGGCACTTTCCACTCGGCCAGGAATATCGTTTCGATTTTGATTACATTGAGCTGTGCTAAAAGTGCTTTAATCAAAGTTTTATTGGTTTTTTTCTGAACGATAAACATAAACATTTATGATCAATATTTTTTGCATAATTTTAATATGCCATCTCTCGTATCATGCGGGTTGCAGCTCATTAGTGAAATTTAATCTGTTCCTTCTTGAGTAACGTTTCCGATGGGTTAAATTTAAACATAAAAACATACAGCTCCGTTCAAAGTTTGTGAGGTTTTAGTAAAAGTTAATCATATTTGACAAATCATCAAAAGCATATACATACTTATAAGCACTTTCATTCTTTAGGGCATTCCTTATTTCTTACATAATTTGATAAAAAGAGTGGTAAATTAAAGGACATTTTCCTACAATAAATTTTCGTTGTGAAATCGAATCTACTATGTAGATCGAATCGAATCGACTATCGAATCTAATCGAAGTATATCTCTCTAGTGTTCATACAAAGTTAGTTCTCAGAAACAACATAATGACACCAAAAAAGTAGTAATCATTTTTTATAATGTCCACTAATTTGCACCATCTTTACAACGACCCCTAATTAACCTGCCCATAACCAACACGCTGATTACCACGCTAAACGGATTATGACTGCCGTCCGTGAGAGCTCGTCCCAGCAGTACGTCTGCCGAGCGGGAAGTTAAAAACTCCCGCGAACCAGAAGCATAAATTATTATCCCAAAATGGCACCGACTACGGAAACGCATCGACACCCGGTGCGCAGAATGGAACTGATGGTGAAAAAAGAAGCTCCTCCAATATGGCCTCCAATCGGCCATCGGGGAACCCTTCGGAAGAAAGTGTCAGTCGGTCGGAACTTTCCCCCGAGGAGCGCGAGAATGCCCGTCCCCGACTCGCTAAACATGAATGATGCGTCCAATTTCGGGCATCGGCAAAGTGGCTTCTTCCCCTACAAGGAAAGGACCCGACCGGCTCTCTGCGCCAGTCGGCGTGGTCGGCACGGTCGAAGAATCATTTACGCAAAAATTAATTCGAAAATCGCACGTCCCAACGTACGTCGCTGCGTCCTGCGTTGGGACCGCTTCTTCAACTGCTTGGCTTCCTGTAGCTTTTTTTCCCCTTCTTGGAAGTTGCTGCTCCAAGGAACCCCAGTATGCTTGGCACTGGGTCTTGGAGCCGTTCCGGCGGCTAATAAAAGGTGACGTCTCTGTAATATTGCCGGCGCGCCAAAGTGTAGGGAACCTCCGAGCATCGGTAGACATCGAGGAGCGCCCCGATGAGTGGCGCGCCAAGACCTGTTTGACTCGTTTCACGAACTTTAGCCGGTTGGACCCGGAAGAAACGCCGGGCCAAGCAAAGAGTTTGGCTTGGTCTTGGACTTGGGACGCAAGCGCGAGTGTGCCGGGGTCGCTTTCTCTTTTCTCGAACTCGATTACCCGATTCGATTGGACTGAAGCGCTCGGTGCCGGTCACCTATGTGCCTGACTGACCGTCCACCGTCCAGTTCCAGCCGGGGTCGGTTTCTTCCTATTCCTCCTGGGAACTTCGCGGGGGGCTGCGTGCAGTGCAAGCGACCGGACGTGGCGGAAGTGGCCCACCGGGCGTTAGTCGGTCCGATTCGTAACACCACCGGGCACCGGCTTACGTATGTGATCCCTGATGGGTCATTGCTCTCCGGACTGGTCTGCCCGGGTATCTGGAGCACTGGTGGTCCATGAGCGTGTGAGCTTATGGGTGAAAATCGTTTAAGGTAGGCTAATCGCACCGTTAAAGGGTAAGACCACCTCTCGGTCGCAGTCAGGAAGAGCCGTCGGCCGGAAGAAATACCGAACGCGATGACGATGCGCGATGCACTATTGGATTGGGGTCTTCACAACGCGGACGTTTATGATAAGACTCGACTACTTATTTTTTCGTGGTGGCGATTACGCTGGGAACGAGATCTGGGGTCCGACGCATCGTGGCTCACTTTCACCTTCGACGGACGTGTCCGGTGGTGAGATGATGGGGCGATACTACGTAATCGGGGCGGCCCTCAGTAAGCTTGTCACTCAAGAGGCACACGTTGGAATCCGGAATTCCGTAACCGGAAGCTGGGAGGCGGTTAGCAGCGGGTGCTGTTGGAAATAGTGGGGACACTGTGTTTCTGAATACTTGTACAAACTATGTGGAGTTGGTTGTGAACTTATTTTCTGTACGCTTCAACACGCTGTCTTGCCAAAGTCTATGGACCCCGGTTCTTCTAATAAAAACTTTAGCCCACCATTTCTGATACAGATGCGAGCGAGATGTGATAAGCCGCCAATTTATGAACGTCTGCCACCGGAATGCTGCCGCTTGCCGGCCGAAAAACATTGCCAGGAATGCCAGGATCAAAGGCATTGCGTATCTGGCGCGTTACGGTACAGATGGCAGCGAATCGGCCCCCCGTGGGTTGGCTCTGCGTCTGTCTCAAAAGTTTTTCCCCCAAAATCGATTTTCGTTGCTTCTTTGACAACATTTTGCCAGAGCCGGAGGAGTGCGGAGTCGGTAGAAATGCTCCTCGTACGACTCCCGGAAGACAGCTAGTTGAGCCACGATTGAGAACGGATGAAGATGGATGGTTAAATTTCTTCTCGTTCGCTCGGGAATCCGGCGCTTACACGGGTGGTTCCGGGCGTGGCCGCGGAGTTTTATAAACGGAAAAGTTATTCGAATGGCTCGATGGGACGTGTCTCGCGTATTGGATGTCACACAGCTGGAAATATAAATGGTGTTCGCTCGTGGCGCTGGTTCCCCCGAAAACCAAGAGAGACAGCGCGCCAGACGGACGGCTTAACGATTGAGCAATGATGTCTCAATTCCGGATAAACATATCATCCATCAGTGGCGTGGAAAAGGTATTTGGCGTGATGAATCGAATGCTAATTTCCTTGGGTGACTTCTGCAAATAGCGTTTCTTCCAAGCCAAGCGGTATTTCCAGACAGTCGGTGTCGGTGCTGCGAAAAGATGTCGTTTCGTGCCGTGCCACAGTAATCGTGTTGAGGTAATTATAATTCAAACAACGAAGGACTGCTTAAGGATACCGCTTCTGGTTGTTTATCATAGAGGTGAACTTCAGAGGACTATTCACCGATGTGTTCCCGAATAGGCATCCGCTTGTTAGCTCAAGAAAAAGTCATTGGACTTGGACCTCAACGAAAGATTTACCATATTTACTTTGAACTCCTGGCCACTTCGGACTTGGGATCGACTCAAAGTCGACTAACTAAGAGAATGCCTTATTATAGGCCTGCTTGTGCGCCTGCCAAAGGTCGTGCCGTTTACGATCCGCTAATTGCCTTTAATCCGTCCATAAGGCCGGTGAAGAAAGTCAGTCCAGGGGAGGCAGACTAGCCAGTTTAGTCATGCCAAAGCCGCCTTTTGGGAGACTGCAAAACCACCGGGGTGGACCTATTACCCTGAATGCTACCCAACTGTCGGCGGGCTACCCTGTGATAAGTCAAAATCGCACTGGCAGTTCCAACAACCTCTCGGTCCACAACCACGAAGCGTCCCACCGAGCGGTGCGTCATGAATGGAACGCTGCTCCAACTACGCAAGTCTGTCGCCCGGTACCCAATACCCAATTCTTCGCGTCTACGTCCGTTCTCTGGCACAGCTAAGGTGCACCCATCGATTACTGGTCGGTTTTGGACCGAACAAAAATTATCTTCGCTCTCGTGCTCTACAATCAATGGTTGGTGGTCTGGTCTGTCCGCTTGCCTTGTGCCTGTTCTGCTGCTGAGGCACGTTAAAAACTATTTCTTCCGCAACCGAGTGCGCCATAAACCTGGCCAACAAATTGCCACTTTCCTGGTGGTCACGCGGTGCCGCTGTGCCTTTTCTGTGGCCTCGAGCCGCAAACAAGTTTGCCGAATGGCCGCTTGGAGCGCCTTCGATGGCGTTGATCGATTTTCTTCCTGTAAGCCAGCTAGTCAGCCAGGTCTACACACACGCACGCGCTGGTGCGCAATCATCCTTCGTGGGGCGGGTGTTTTGGGTCCGTGGTGTCTAGATCACTTTATCTCCACACACGGCGACGGGGAGTCAGAAGTCGTGAAACGAAGAATGGGTCCCCGCCGGCCTAGTCCGGAGTTCGTAACGCGGAGAGCGGACAAACCGCCGTCAAGCAGCGCAAGTGGATCGCCTCAACGAAGCATAGACGTGTGTGTGTCGGTGTGTGTGTCTGTGTGCGTCCAGGGTACGTGGAGTAACTACGCGCTGCAACTCCGGCTGCGCTGGGTTTGTGTGGAGCAACGGGAAAGTGAAAGGAAAAGCCTTCTACATCTCGGCACCTCAGCGCGACTCAGAAGGCGCACATTCCATCGGCCGCTGCGTCGCCAGCCCACCGAGCGAGACGACCATGGGACACGGGGAAGGAACATGAGCCATAATTTAAGATTCCTACGTCGGCAGTACATTCCCAGCGATATAAACAATTAGGCTCGTAAACAATTCGACGGGCTGCTGACGGGGTCCCCCGGGGGATCTGTGGTAGCTGGGCTTTGAAGGTTTTGATTCCCCCGTCATCCTTATCCGTGCGTGACTCTTGCTCTCTCTCCCTCCCTCTCTCTCGCACCCTATTTATGTGGGGACCATTCGGTAGCCATTTCCCGCAGGTGGACAAAACACAATCTCCACCGGAGGAGAAGAGCACTCCGGGTCCAAATGATTATTGCACCATCTGGTCTCGGACGGAAGCTTTATCTTCTCTTGGATGCATTTGTTTCCGATTTTTTTCGGAGGTTATGACGTTCACGGTGCACCAAGCGGGTAACAAGTGTCGTAATTATTTGTCGCATTGTGTGGCTTTAGAGTGCGAATGGTTCGACAAAGGGAAAGGCAAAGGCAAAAGGTCTGTGGGCTGTCTGTCTTTGTGGGTGGCTGGTACATTTGAAGTCCTAGTCTGTGTGCACGAAATCCCCGAAAATTTATCCGGAGCTGTACCGGAGTAGACGTTGGATAATTGAAAAGTGAGACTAAGTACGCTTGGAGCGTTTGAAGAATTGAAGAAACGACGGTTAAGCTCTGCCTAAGCCCAGGTCCTGTTTTCGTCAGTTTAATTTGTCGACTGGCAGTGACATTTGGGACAGCGAGAGCCGTGCTGTAGCTGCATTTAACTTTGCAAAATCGATCCACGAAACGGCGACGCAAGAGTTGCAGCACAATGTGATACTTTGTACATAATTGTTCGACATTTGCGTCCCGTCGCTTCAATTGCAGCGTACTCCACGAGCGATGCTACATACGATATGCGAAGACTACGGCCGCCCCACGATCGGGATGATGATGACGATGAAGGGTCGGTGCGCTCTTCTTTTTTATCCTCCAACACGGAGACACCCTCCCATCGTTTGCCCACGCCGAACGGAGCCTTTTTTGTTATTGTTCACCACTTATTCTTGTCGGGAGCGGCTCCTGTGTGTTCGCTCCGTGTTCATGTCCATCACCCAGCACGCGGTGGGCGCCCCCCCCTTCAACATGTTTTGCAATGTTTGGCTTTCACTTCGCAGGTTTGCAGGAACATTTGCATTCGCACCGCCCGCGGTCCGGTGTAATGCTTGATGTTGTACTGCTTTGTGACGGATGTGTGCGTGTGTATGTGTGTGTGTGGGTTCGAGAGTGATGCTTCGAGAGTGAACCGACCGACCGACCGACCGACGTCGCAAGTGCAGAACAAACGTCTTCTTCTGGCCACAACGGAAGGCAGACCGAAACGAGTAGGTTTAGAATTTTAATTGCTAATTACCTGTATGCTGATGAGATTTGGCCACACACAAGCAAACGCCGGTGCATGATCGTGATGCACGATCGAAAGGAGGGTCACCGATGGCGTAAGACGTAGTTGAGCCAAGGCGAATATTTTGTGAACAATCTCTGAAGAATAGAGTAAGAACTTCTCGGGCGATAAGCTTGTTATTTTTTGTATAGATTATAGGAGGGCTCTAAAATCAATTCCTATCAGATTTTTTTGAAAGCTTTGCTAAAGGTAATAAATACAACTGGTCTAGATGCCAAGCTAACTGAACTTTTGAAAGGTTTTCATAAATTTATTTACTATTCATCTCCATATTGGAACCATATTCGTTTGTTGAGCAAAGTCACATTTCAAAATTCAGTATCAATTTGAAATATCGGCCCCATCTCATAAAAAAAAATATCTTATAATAAATTCTTTATTGTGCGAAGTTGTATGAATATGTTTATGGATATTTCTTTGTTTTCCTGTCTACCATAAACAACTACTAACAGCCAAGCGCCATTGCATTAACCCTGATCGATTTATTTATTGGGACCCGCGTATGGCTTTGCAAAAAGGAGCAAAAGTCACTTTACTTTGCCCGCTTGGTCGGGGGTTGCGCGGGTGATAAAATCTCAGCATTTTAATGACACCAATCGTAGGCCGAAAACGATCCGCATTCCGTGCATTCCTCGCCGTCGGTGAGCTGCTTGCGTAATGGGTCCCACATCCCTTCGATCCGATCCGACAGCCGATCCACCGTGAATTATCCTTCAACGCAAGCCATCCAGCCTCGCTCGCTATCGATTAGCCTAGATTAATGCGCCTGCTGTTTGAATATGGCTTAACGCTCGGACTTTTATATGAAGCCATTAAAACCACCAGCGGCTCAGAGAAATCGCTTACCGCGAGTCGGCCACCGTTCCGAATTGCGTCTCCGAAGTGGTTAACACCTCCTCCTCCGTGTGACGACCACACACTCAAGCAGTGCCGCCCAGCAGACAAGTGTTTTAGGCGGCGCGTAGGGGTTGCTTTGAGTGGGGTTCTCTTGTTGGCCCCCTGTTTGCCGACCGTAAGGGGGTTGTTTGGCGGTTTGGAGTGGTGTCCCCTCGCCCGACCGCTGCTAATCGTAGCATAGAAACGCAAGGGTAGAGAGAATGTGGAACCTCGTTCACCTTGAAAACGTTCTTCGTGCGCATCGCACTCACGGGGACCAGTTCCGAGCCGGGCCAGAGCCGTGTCGGAGTCCCACAGTGTGTGCGCCGCCGCGTGTCATTTGCGCCGAAGGACGTGCGCAATGTGTGAAACTGATGATGAAACTCGGCACCGCTGTCGGTCCAAGATCTTCCACATTCTCCGTCGCCGCTGGAGTGCACCAACGGTCGTCAGATGTGGCCAGGGGCAGGGGCGTTCCTGTCGGTGGTGTGGTGGGGAGGCTATCGTTTCACCGCGATCTCGTTATGCAGATATCGGCCGGCAGGGGTCACTCTGCACCCTGTGCAACATCGTGGAGCTTTGGGTTCAGATGTGGTTATTCGATCATTGAAATGTCATAGCCGAGGCTGCGACTCCGGTTACCTTCTGGGGACCCGCTGACCGTGCTGGATGCATTGGAATGTTGGTCCCAACGGCCGTGCCGAAGGTCCCGGGAGCCATCTCGGGGCTCGCTGAAACTCGCTTGACCGGAGGAGTGTACCATCCCGGGGCGGGGAGGGACCAAGTCACCTCACGCGTTAGGTTTGCTGAGGTAATCAACGACTCGGTGACTAATGGACGACCGGGATCGGGTTGGATAAATGGCGACGTAGTTTGTGTGTGGCGCGCAGTTTTATTTGAAGGTTGTGAGAATGCGGAACCGCGCTTAGTTCCGATGGTAACGGATTCCAATTCTTCCAAACGTTTGCTGAACAAGTTTTACTACACTTCTTGTTAATTAGTCCATTGAATCGAATTACGCCAAGCAAAGTTTGGCTACCAAGTTCTCAATTAAAACACTTGAAGTTTCTACTCAAAACTATCACAATGGCCTGCGATTTTGTAACTAACTTTTCTCTTTCCACCTCAACCAGTGAAAGTGGAAAGTCATTCTTTTGCGACACACACACAACGCGTTGATGCAAGACAAACTCCACTTCGCTGGGCTCGATCGAAGTTTGGCCAAAATTATGGTTCCCATTTCCGACAGTTTCATTAATTAAAATCGATTTTCTATTCCACCGTCGAACGTCGAACCACGTCGAGAGGGGGACCGAGTGGTGAGCAGTAAAACAATGGTCCTATTGATTAACTTCTCCGGTACAGTTTTTGCTTGAGCGTTTACATTTAAAAAGTATCTTATGTTCAGCGAGCGACGTGTTTAAATCTTCGTTTAAATTTCATCTGGGACTTTGCTGTGGTTCCAAACAGCAACGGTTGACAGTAATTGACAAATTAATAAAGGTTCAAAGTTGTACTGCCAGCGGGGCGGGCTGCGGGAGGACGAACCGGATCTTTTTAAATGGGAAATATTTTGCCGAAAATAATGTTTAACCCCCATCTCCGTTCCCGTGGGGTTCCCGAGGTCGAGGCCTAATGGAAGATTTATCCTTCTCTCCCGGCTTCTACCACTGGAAGCGGCCTGGCGAAGCAGCTTCCGGAGTCATTTGAAAACTTTCCACCGGCTTCCGGTTTTACTGTCAACCACGGGTCCGGGGAAGTTGGTTTGTAAATTTACTGGGCCCCCTGGCCCAGGGCCGGTGCCGGATCCCGGTATATGAATATTCATGAACAATTCCCAACAATAACAGATCGTCTTACGGGGGCTGCCCGGCATGTGAACCAAGGCTAGCTCTCCGTGTGACTAAACTGTCAAACCTTATTTTCCGCCACCGTATCCTCGGCGATACGCATACCGCGCCGCATGGTGGTAGCTCGTTTCCTGAGAACCTTTTATGCAGGGCAAACGGAGGCGGAGTAATTGCTTCGCGCGCGTTGCGATTGAAGCGTTTTGCACGCGAAGCAAAGGCAACAATTGAAGACATTGCAGGACTCAGGGTCCCGGTTTTGGGGCACTTAAAGCAGACACGCACAGACAGGCAGACCACGTCCATTAGAAGTTCAAGGAAGTTCTTCAAGCCGATGCACTCCACGGATTGGCTTCGTTTTGTGTTGGAGCTCGGACTGTCGCTAATTGAATTCCTAGTTTTCCCCGTGATTAGAACGAATGTCTCTGTCGAGAGGGTTCCTTTATCGTCGGGACGTTTTGGCGAAGTTGTCGTCACGCCGTGGTTCGAAAAATTGAAAGACACCAGAAGATAATCTGATCCCAGAAAAGGGTGTTCCCTTTCCGGCGCTCGGCTAGAACCGATTTTCCCGGCGACGCTTCCGGGTTCCCAGAAATGGTTAATTTCTGTGCCAAAAACGTGCCACGTTTCGTGTGTCGATCCGGTGTTCGGAAGGAAATTAAATTACGAAACTTTCCCGTACAGTGCGCGGCGCACTTGTACGGCTTTGGGGCGCTTGTAACGGCTGAACGTGCCGTCGTCGTCGACAGGATGTTACCCGCCGAACTCCTTCGCCACGGGTGTCGAGGGTGCTGAAAGTGATAATGGTTGCCGGTACCAAATAGTTCCTTTGCCCTTCCCCGCCGATTGCTGGTGCAAAGTTTTTGACACGGCCCATTCCTCGTTTACAAAAGTCCTGGCTGGCGGCTCGTTCGCGCTATCCCAAGGTGATAATCGGGGAAGAAAGTTGGCAGCCGGCCGGCCGACCGGCTGTGAACGTTGTTTGTCTGTCTGGTGAAGACGTTTTAACTTTGCGTTTGTAAACGGAGGGCGTTCGCCGTGTTTTGCTTGTCTCTCTTGAAACTCTAACTTTAATTACAATCGATTGGCGAGGACAGAAACGCGTCCCGAAATCCAATTGAAGCGCTACCGCCACCCAACCAATGACTTCTTGGAGGAGCAACAAAGCGGAAGATATTCTGTGTCTTCGGGTGGTGTCGGGGATCTATGCTTCAAACTTATCGAGCAGCCTACTGGTGTCTGTGTGTGTGCGTGAGTGTGATAATATTTTCCTAACCCTCAACTTGCGGAACAGCGATCGAGTGAGGGCCGCGAGGACCCAACCGTAAGTGGGTGACGGTTTGGCGTTGGTTCGTTTGGCGCAAACAAGTGCCCCGGCACTTGTCCTGCCATCGAAGCGTGGAGCAGCGAGCAGGTTCCTGCGCCCCGCAGCAAGAGTGTTATGCCGGAGGTGAAGCCCTTCAGAGCCCGCCTCGTTTGCATAACGTTTACACTGGCTGGCTGAAGATGGCACTTGGGTGTGTAGTTTTCTTTACTTCGGGCCCACTTCTTGCGCGAAACTCAGCAGACCGCAGCAAACTCCCCACTGCTGCTGCTGCTGGTGAGGGTAATGTAATTATGGTGTAGAACGTCAACTGCTTCTTCCTCCGTCCGTCCGTCCGTCGGTCGGTGTCACGTGGTCGCTAATTTTGCGCTGCACTTGCACACTCCGGCGCAACGCAACCGCAACGGATGGCGGATGGCACGAAGGATGACATCAGGAAAACTGCACCATCGCCCATCGCCAGCATGCGGTGCATTATGACATTAAGAGCGTGAGTGTGGAGCGTAGAACAGTGCCACGCCACGTTAAACTTTTGAGTGACATAAGTCGCTGACACAAACCGGGGAGAGCGGCCCGCAAGCCGTCCACGCTTGTGGGCCGCTATTTTACATCTCATCGCCACCCGCCGCCGGGATGCATAATGAATGATTGTGTGGGCAATTTTTTTCCCCATTCAGGTCACCTTTCGGAGGAGGTGTTTGCCGAGCCGCACACGCGCGCGCGCGCCTGTGACATACTTTTCTCTGCCATGGGGCCGACTGCTAATCGACACACACTGCTTTTTTTTCTTTCTAATTTGCTGATAACTTAAATCTTGGCCAACGACGTACAACTCCGACCATGGTCGCGATGCTTGAGAGCATCATGTCGGGTGCCCTAAGTGAACACGCACGAAATCACTGCGCAACGCAACTAATAATGGGCGTTTCGATTTGTTGGTTCTCCATCGGCGTGAGCACAGTGCGGCAGCCATGTTTCGACACTGAACTACGTGAAATGTAACGAAGCAATAGCTTCGTTCAGGTTATCCATCGAAGTAATCTCTTCCTTATTCGATCTGCTTTTGAAAGTTGCTAAATAACATTTCAAGTTCTTCTGTTCTTTCTTCGGAATTGTCTCGAAGGTGCTTGCTGATATTGGTTGCCACTAATGTCCTTAAAGTATGTTCTTTATCATTGTTTCGAAGATTTGGTCAAATCAAGCGAATTAGTTGGACAGAAATAAATGGAAATAGTTGGAAATAGTTGGACAGAAATAAAGCCTTCATTATTCATTGGTTCATTATTTATTGGTTATGCTACTACATATTTTGCATGGAATATTTGGATAGCTTTGGTACCAAAATGTAGCTAGCCGCACTGTGTGACTGGTGATAAACAAGAGCTTGCGCAACGGACAACCCATGTTCAAGGTCCGTAACGTCTGGTTCGCTTCTTATATGTTGGCTGAATTCCTTCCGAGCATAAAGCTCACACGGACGCAGATGATGAGGATGATGATGTGTTAACAGTACACTCCGGTGGTAAATCTGGCTCTCTTTCTCTCTCTCTGTTCCCTGGGCCGGTCGTCACGGGCATAACGCACCGGTGATTTGTGTTTCGGAGGGCGCTTCAACGATCGCGCATCGACCGAAGGGTGCATGTTTCGATAATCGATCCCCGCGCGGGCCTGTGGTCGGTGGGTGGTTCCGCAGGCGCCGCATACCGCATATTATTTCATCGAACATGTGGCGGCGCTTCATTAAGCCACGAACGGGTCTCCTCCGTGGGTGTGTAGTAATAATTGTAAAAGTAAAAAGTGTGTAAAACCACAATAAAAAAACTCCGACCATTGACAACCGACGGGTACGCAACGTAACGGCGCCGCTCTAGAGGGACAGAGAGAGAGAGAGTTACAGATAGAAACCACAAAAAAATCAAAAGGAACAGATTCCATTCCACGAGGTTGGGTGAAAACGAGATCCGTGAACGTGAAATTTTCAAGCTCGAAGCGGCACCCAACGCAGCACGAATGGCTGCCCGTCGTGACTAATGAGTGATGAAAGTGAAAACGATTTTCCACCTGGAACATGGTCACCACCGGCGCGTAGCTCGAAAGCCCCAGAAACATGGTCCCGCTCTTTTTGTTGCTTATAAATCGGCGGCCATCAGACACACACGTCTTGCATGATTGGAATCTCACGCGGGAACACGACGACGGTGACGGCGGAACGCTGCACCTGTCGCCGGTCTCGGGGAGGAGGCGGTGGCTTTTCAATTTTCCACCCGTCCCCCCGATGTCGATGTCTTCATCTGACGTTGGCGTCGTCGGGTTGACGTCCGTTTCGAATGCATTCGTTTCTGCGCGGCGAACGTGAATAAAATCATCAAATTCACAGGATCCGGGCGGCAAGCGCCAGGGCGCAGGAATTTTATGCTGGATGGGTGGGTGCGTATTGCGCGAGAACGGGTCGCGTAACGGCGTGGCTGCTGATGGCTGTCGGCAATGTCTTCACAGGTGATTTGCTAATTTGTTTGCGTAGTGGCTCGTGCAAACATTCGAGACGAGGCGTAAAATAAACTGTGAGACGGGCACGGCTGT
The DNA here is from genome assembly GCF_943734635.1 of Anopheles cruzii. Lineage (NCBI taxonomy): Eukaryota > Metazoa > Arthropoda > Insecta > Diptera > Culicidae > Anopheles > Anopheles cruzii. The sequence continues at coordinate 8,249,551 of NC_069145.1, forward strand.
CAGGGTGCACTTTGCATACTCTAAGGGGGCAAAAGTATTGGAGCAGATTTGAGAAGGGGGGGAGGACGAAAAGCCAATGCGCAAACATTATTAGGCAAAACTATCGACGGCATACGGTCTTCGTTTTTCATGGTGGAACGTAGAAAGACCGCTGTGACAGAGAATGTCTTATGTCATCTCATATTTGATGAGCAGTTTAACTTTTTCCAGACACAAAACCTAAAGAAATTCGCAGAGGGTCCTTCAGTTGGACAATTTGAAGACTGTAGCCTGTAGTGTGAAACCTAAAAAAGACTAACTGATCTCTGCTTCCCGAATACATACGATCGTCACTGTATTTTATGTTATATTGCGCTTCGTACAGACAAGAACTGCATTCCTGGCTATTGGACCGATTGCTCCAATTGGCGGAATAGCAAAAAGCGGCTGGGAAATTGGAAACGATTTTCCCCCCATCGGTGCCGGCGATAATCGAATCTGTTTTAAATGCAAAGAGACGTGACGTGAAGTGTAGGATAAAAATAATAAATTCGATCCAAACCCCGGCAGTGGCGCTGGTGTATGCAAATGATGGTGAATATTTTCGCCAATTATGTCAACGTCTGCGTTGCGCTTCCTGCTAAGGAGTGTGCTCGACGAGCAGCACTCCAGTATTGATTTTTGCATCGCTGCGTTGTCCCCCGGTGACTTCTAAGTCGGCTGGATGCATATTTAAATTTCGTTGTCCCCTTGATGGTCTTTGCGATTCGTTTTGGGAGGCAAAAAAAAGCTACCCAATTTGTCCGTCGAGAGACGCTCCCATCGTTTGAAAGGGTCGCAATTATGTTCGAATCGTTCCCATCTTGATGATGATCGAAAAGTTCACGCCACGGGCGAAGCAGAACGGTTCTAGAACGGAGCCCAGGTTTACGGTCCGGGTCGGGGCATTTCGATTGCAGTGGCATGTACTTTCCAAGCGAAGGACGTAGTTGGTCAAACGAGGTCGGTCGGTCGATGTCCTGATGAATTTCCCAGGCATCGCAAGAAACATCGCAACGAATTGTCACTCTTTCGACTTTACGACCATCGAGACCACGTTGCCATCGGTTGCTGATGGTCGTTCGGGGGGAGACAGTGAACGCCCCCATTCGGCCCACCGGACCTTAATGTCCGTTCTTCGACTCTTTTCGGTGTCTGACGTTCTGGTGGGTATTTTGAAGCAATACAATTTCACGACACTCTGGTGCATTCACCAGGCACCGAGTGATGTCTTGCCTGGATTGGTGGTGCCACTTCAGCGAGCCGGCTTTGAAAACCCGGGTTGAAGGAATGGTCAAAGAAAATGCAAGTGACATTGCTCCAGCAGTTCGGGGTCGAGGATGTGATTTTTCATCGACCGTTTCAATGACCGTTTTGCCAGAACGCTGCAATACAAGACAGTTTTTCCCTTGGCTCCGAGCGACCACATTCAAGAAAAATCCAGAAAATCCATGGAACTATCCAGATCGATAAGCGTATCCTCTTGTGCCAGCACGTAAATGAATGTTTCTGATGATGCGTTGCGAAAGTTCCGGCCACTTCCACACCAGGTCTCCCTTCAAGAGCCCAGCCGAATTCCTATCATGCATTCTGTATAGAGGGCAAACACAAGGTTCGAAAATCCGCGGGGACCGGTGTATCCACCGAGAAGAGGCCAGTAGTTCCCAATTCGGATTTTTTTTCTTTTCGGCCAAGGACCAAAACTTTCCTATCGGAAAGAGCCCTATCGAGGAAAAGTTTTCCGGAGCCACTTCGGAGGCCCATATCGGAAACGGCTCAAGAAATGTGCCATTCTTTTGCACTTTCAGCCTCCGGGGAGCCCTGGTGCTGGTCCGGTCTGTCTGTGGCCTGGTGCTACCGAGCGGAAACTTCAATTTCGTTTATTGAATGAAATCAATAAGCAATTAAACTGACTTTTTCCGCCAGCTTCGAGACCGAGACCGACCGAGAATAAGGGCCAAAGTTTCGCAGGAGCCTACGGTCACTAATTTTGCTGTGGGCCTAACCCGGAGGGGAAGGCATTAGATGAGGTTCCGGTTTGGGAGTGGTTTTTGGGGCGGGAAAAACGAGGAAAAGTTTTTCACCCTTTGGCCGGCCATTGCGAATTCCGGAAGTACGGTGCGAAACGTGAGGTTACGGTGAGGCTCGGGATGATATTGGGTTTGGCTTTCGTTCGTTGAAGTGGGTTGCGGTTCCACCGGGCTTTGGAGTCATTCGGAAGTCCAGGCGTACGTACGGCGGGCAGAAGTGGCTGCAAGTGGGATGTGTTATAGATTTTTGCTTTCTTGAATCGTGCAGGAGTTTAGCCGAAGGGCCCAAAGAGCTTTCGTTATGGGCTGCTTCCTCCCCGCGGGGCTTTAGTTTGCATGTGGTTTCGAGTAGTAAATATTTTAGTTTCCTCTTCACTTAGGGGCTTCCGGTTCGGTTGTTGGTCCGGTTTTTCGTGGAACCCTAAGTGAATTGGTCCCATAACGGGTTGGAGCTTTTTTCGACCACACGTCCTCCGAAAGCACATCCCTGAGAGTAAACCACAAAATGTTATTCCTGCCAGTCGGACATTGCGAATTGAAATGGGTTTCATACCTCGGAATGGGATGTTTATACCTCGAAAAGTATGTGGTAGAACCCCTTTAACGGTTTAATTTCTACATTAAATTGTACCAATCTCAATTAATCACGAACACTCAAAGACTTTAAGTACTTAATGAGGGGCTAGCTTTTCAATGCCTTGCCTTTTGGATTTACTCTACAAGTACCACTTTGGTACGAAACTTTTCTTACGTGTACTCCTGAGCTGTGATGTTGACAGATCGAAACAATCACCCACCCGGTACCCGGTGGAGCGGTGAATGTTGCAACATTATTTCCATTCATTCGCTCCCCCAGCATGACTCCAGCATTTACAGGGCTCGTCTCCTGCTCGCCGTCTGTGACCCTGCCTGTAGCTGGAAGCTTTGTCAAAGCGCTCAAGAGGTCCTCTAGGAGGTGGATTGCTATCAGCGTTCGTATTAACGAACTTTCACTTCTCTATTACCGGTCGGCTCCAGTCGACGTGCGATGTGCTGAATGTTTTTTTGTTATTGTTTGTTAGTAGCAACATCAAGATTTGCCACCATCGCTCTGTGAAGCCTTTTAGAAATGGGATTGAAAGTGGGTGGTCTAGACTTCTTTGAAGCTCAAGCTCAGCTGCGGCTATGGGGTTGAAGTACCACAATGATCGCTTTTGTTCTATTCGATGCAGCACGTATGTGAGACTGCATGTGGTGTGCCCCTTGTATGTGTGCCCGTATTTATGCTGCTTCTAATGTGTTGCCTTCATTTCACTTTCTACTTTCAGACGCGCTCGATTAGCGAATGGCTCACTTTTCCTTTCGGTTCGGCTCAACCTCGAACGTTCTCTAAGGTGAGTTCCGTACAAATTAACAGCAGCAGCGAAAGGGAGTCTGAGTTTGAAAAGGAAGTGGATATTGTTTTCATTTAAAATAGGTTCATTTAATCACGTGCACCCTGTCTACACGCAAGATGATAAATTGCTTTAGGGCCTGCGGGTAAACTGAAAAGCATCGAAATAAACTTCATTATGACTAATTATGCTGCGAGTTTAAACTGAACCTTCAAACCATTATGGCTCCAAACTGGAAACGGAATCGATGTGGAACCATTTAGCAAATCCTTACTGCGTCGCAACAAAACGAGGCCGTTCCTAAGCCAAAAAGCAGTCAACCTCGACACATTAGATTGAACGGTTGACAATGTTTAGCGTTTAGCCTGCCGTCTGTCAAACGTCTCCCGAAATGGTCAAATGGAATCGCCCAAAATTCTCGGTCCCCCCACTCGGAGGCCGTTCTTCGATAAATGGAACCTGTCCGCCACGGCTGTCGTCCGCGAGGCAGACAGATTTCGACATTCTGTAGCCGACCAACGGCCCGACAGTCGTCGTAGGATTTGTTTTTTTCTTCTACACATTCTGTATCCACCCTACTGTCCACGCTGTTTCTTAATGTTTCGAAGGAACCCTCTCGAGTCGCTAATGCCTTTAGCGGACCTCAAGCTGTCCACCGGAGCCGTGTGCAGGGAGCCAAGCCACAATCCAAAAGGCGCACCCAACCGCACCCATGCTGGGCACGAAACGCAGCGGGCACGAAATGGCCCGCGGACCTCGGGTTGGCTCGCGAAGAGGTTATGGCTAAGAATTGCGCCAACCCGCGGTGAGGTGGGTTAGATATTGATGTGAATTTTTTTTCCTGCTACCAGAAGCCGCTTGTCAAACTTCTCGGAATTTTCGGGTCACATTCCTGCCCGGATCTTCGCTGATGGGCCGGACTGCCACACGCCAAAGTTGCAACTAATCGTTGTCAATGGATCATCGGGGCCTCAGCTACCCGTTGACTCCCCAGGTGACCTGTTTCTGACCTAGATTACCGAGCCTGACCTAGCGCCCGGCGGGAGGTTGAACCTGCCGATGGAAGTGAAACACGCAACGTCGCGACGGTTGCGTTGTTCATTATTTTTCGAAATTACTCCTCGACCGACCAGAGGTCGCCCACCATTTTGCGGACGCTTCTCAGGGGCCGCCCGCGATGACAACCGATTTTTCACACACAAACCGCGCGGCTGCTTCACTTTGTCGTAAAAAAGCACTCGCGCGTGCGCCTAACCTTGACTCATCGAGCCAGCTCGTCGGTGTCGTCATCGTCCCGAAACGGGTTCTAACGGTGGTGCCGTGTCACGCCGAGGGCTTCGCGTAACCACCCAGAATGGCCGTTACGTAAAAGTTTCATCATCAACGGATTCGGATTGTGTTTAATTGATCATCCTCGATAATGCTGATACGCTTCGGGTTCGAAGGCTCGGAAGGCCACACGGTAAATCACTCCAAGTTGGGGAAAAATGTGCGATCGAAAAGCTTTTAAAGTGAAGATTAACCGATGGTTAAAAATCTCACAAGCTTACTCGCGGAAGATGGGACCGCGGGACAAGTGAGGCCATCAAGCACCGCTGATTGATTACCTTGCCACAGCTCGCGGCTATCCTTCGAGGTGGGTGTTGTTCTCACGCGACAAAACGCGGCACTGACGGACGTGCACTATGGGCTCCGCGTTCTTACGGCATTTGCTACCGCGTTTACACGTCACCGTGCTGTGAGATGGTCATACTTTAGAAGGTTACAATTTTCGGACCGTTCAGATCGTCGATTGGATCAAAAGCCCGAGAGAACAGGTTTGATTTTCGGGGGTTTAACAGCCAAATGGCCAAAATTACGATCGTGACCGAGCAGAAAACAAACCCAAGGTGCATCCAATCCAACGCACGACGTGCCGCCACAAGCGGAAGCCCTACGGGGATCGCGTCTCATGGGATCATGTTTCGTGATCCGAACAAAAAATCATAACATTGCCACGTTTCAAATTACCAATCATAATCGAAAAACAAACCAACCGCTTGTTTCCACGGGATGGAAATTGTTACACACCGATTTACACCGCCCGGGATCTGCGTTTTCGTTGCCACCGCAAAATAACCTCACGAATGGACGTGGTTTTTGCGTTTCTTTTATTTTTCGATTTTTTCGACCCGACACCGATACGCCGGTTGGATCGGAAATTGGAAAGATATTGGTATTGGCAGTTTTCTATTGCTCTTTGCCCCCGGCCGACTGTAATTGATAATGGAAAACTCCCGATTGGCAATTCTGTTTGGGTTGGGATTCAGCTAACGGATTCAACTATTTTTTGATGTGAAAAGTTTGTCCACTTTCAATTAGAGTACAGGTTTTCAGTGCGTCGAAAAATTCACGCCAAATCCAGAGTTGTTTCATCACCACCGCGAAATTCCTCTAATGTGTAGTAATTGTTGCTAATCTACTCACCTGTGTGTGGCCGCGTTTCCGAAATCATGCTAATTCACTTATCACTGCTACCATGTTTGGGGTTGACGACCTTACCTGGACACCCCCCTCAAGGGGGTTGCCACGGTGCAGGGCCGTCGCGTTTGATTGCAGTGAGCCTCGGCCCATGAATACCCATGAATTATGCGTCGTTCCGTGACTGCGGGTCATAAAATTAGATTTATTGGACGCACTATTTTCACCCGCTGCGCTGGCTGCGGTGCGGTTTCGACATCGCATTTCCTTGCCATTTGCTGACTGCCCAGCCTACGCCGCACCCCACCAAACTGGTGCCCCCAGCTTGTGAGCAAATCTGGTCCAGGTTGGCAATTGGTTTGACCATTTTGATTCGCAGCTATCGATACTTTGCTACCGTTTCATGTGTGTGTTTTAGTGCGATTAATATCAAGTTTTTTCTATGGTTTTTTTCCGCTCAGGCCTGGTCACTCCAGCATCGGTTCTAATATTGTTTTGCAATTCTGATGGCACAACCAGACACTCCACCTAGTTTATGCTCTATGCTCAAAAACAACACCAACCAATTAACGCACACCACCAATCGGACTTTGGATCCGATAAAGACCGCTAAGCAACGCTCTTCACCCTAGAGCCCTCATTATGTTCGGAATGTTGCGATTGCTCTGTGCAATTCTGTGCTCTGCGGCAAAGGCACCACACTCCAGATCAGGTGCGCCTGCTTGTGTGCGTGTGTGTGTGTGTGAGGTGTATGCTGTTTCGTTCTCGATCGCGCAATGTGGGCCAACGGGCTGAAAACAGGTTATGATCGATCGCCCGTTGGCCGAAGCCGAAGGTGACCGCATTTCTGTCGAACTCAACCTCTGCGAAAGTGCTTCGAACCTGACGCCGACCCTCGGACCAATCTCTTGGACCTGGGCTCCCGGAATGGGTGCTGCAAAGGGGTTGCATAATGGTAGAGGCCGTTTCGTTCGACGAACTAATCTTATCAAGCTAATGAACCGTGGTCTCTGGTGAATTTGCAATTAAAGCAACTTAAAAGTATTACCCAAATTCTTGGTGTTTAATCTCCTGCTACAGAAGGATTGGCTTGATGAAATATCTTTACCCGAGCGGCCAAAAATGCCAACCATCATCCATCGCGAATCCCTGATGAATATCGGATTTCCTTTCCTTAAATGGCTTCATTTCATGTGATCCTTTTTAACCCTATCGCTGCGTTCTGCGGTGTCGTAATTTCGGCGGACTCTCGGTTTTCCACAACAGACCCGTGTGTTTATCTTGCTACCCCCGACGCTGCTGGTTTGGCTTAATTCTCGGAGGGATTTATGGCCGCCAGTAACTGTCAACCCTTCCCTTATTAATTTCCCGCTCGCGCTCTGGGGGTTCCACCGGAGAGATAGAGGGCTTTGCGTTAAAACATTAATGACGGTTTGTGTGGAAACCCCACAAGAATAGCGCGGCTTTTTAACCACACCTAAAGCGACACAAACAAGCGAGAGATCGGGGTGAAAATCTGTCGGAAAATTGACAGAAACACGTGCTTTTTAATTGGTCCTGCGACCTGCGGCCACGGGCCCACCAATGTCAATCGGTTGGCGAGCAATCCTTTTTCTCTCCCCTCTACGTTCATGGCACGGTTCCCGGAGCCGTGCCATGACTGAAGACTGTCGTCGTCGGCGTCCGTTGAATAGCGATCCGGTCGTCCCATGGGAACCGGGCTTCCGGATGTGGTGTTGCCTCCCCGACGTTCTCCCCGAAAAAGTCGACCGAAATCAAAAGACCGGTAACGACGATTTATGTTTTGTCGGTTTCTACCCTGCCCATGTTTTTCCGGCACCATTTCCGACATCAAGGATACGACGGGCTACGCCACGCCACGCCAGGGGGAAGTTTTGCAAACAGACGTCGCCATCATCGCCACACACGCGCGGTACCGGAAGGTGTGCATTCTGGGATCGTCTGTTGACTTTTGGTCTGGCCCGGGGGGAGTGAAAACTCAATTCGGCGGATAAAACGGACTCCGGCAGACAGTGGGGCTCACGTGCTCCCTGTTCCCGGGGGGATTGATTTGCCGCCCCGAGTACCTCGAGACGGTCTCGAGGCAAGGGTAAAATTATTGACATTTTGAAGGTAACCGCAACCGGTGGGTTGTGGTGGGCAACATATCGTACGCGCCACGCTCCTGACGGTGTTTGCCTTCGTCCGAACATCCCACGGACGGTGCAAAGTGTAGAGTGGGATTTTACAGTCGATTTTCTACCTAAATCTCGGTCTTCCCATTCGCAACGCGCTGCTCCGAGCAACACTTCCTTGCTGGAAGCTGCTCGACATTATCACCGATCCATCGGTCTCAGACATATGGCCGTCGCCACACGTGAAGTAAATTCTAATGCCGGGCTCCATTGATCACCGGGCACAAGTGGTGGTGGTGGTGGTGGGGCTGGGTAATGTTTGCCTCGAACAACGCCACCTGTTAGGGGCGAAGGATGGCAAGCTAGCCGGTAATCGTTAGCATAAGATAAACAGATGTTGTTACATCAAAGGAAGGTTGCGTCCACCTCCAAGGGCGAACCGTTCCAATCGGTCCTTACCACGTTCTTTTGATTCGAGACCCCTGATACTAGGTTGTTTACTAAGTTTTGCGGGTCGATACCAGAGAGCGCTGCTACGAGCTTGCTTTTTTTTAGATATATTGATACACTCTTCAAAAGAAAGTATGTGAAGTTTCATTTCAATCGGCCACTTAATTTTTTTTTTACAAGCCATTTAGTAACGACGTCTCACAGTATTTTTTACAGTGGTAAAAATTAAGTACCGTGCAGTGATTAATTTTTTTTTTGAAAGGTTTAAACGCAAAGGAGATTTATGAACGAATGTTAAAAGTGTATAAGGACTCTTTGCCTTCAATTAGGTGGTTAAAAGAGGGGATTCTGAGCTTAAACATGGTCGTAATAGCCTTTAAGACGATCCATGTCAAAAACGTCAAAAAACAGACACAACATCGGAAATCGTAAAACAATACAGGATATCGTTTTCGAAAATCATCCAATTACTGATAGAAATTAAGTACAATACCTAGCCAACTCATTGAGCAGTATAACCAATATTTTGACTGAAGTTTTGGGTTCCTGAAAGCTGTTTGCAAAATGGGTGCCGCATTCGCTAAAAACGCATTCGAATGCATCTTTCTCGGCAACATTTAAAGCTTTTTCGAAAGGATAAAGTGGATTTTTTGCATTGAATCATCACTATGGATGAGGGTTGGGTCTATCAGCATGATCCTAAATCAAATTGAAAGGCTTAGGAGTGATTTGATCCTTTTTCTCCGGTTCCGAAACGAGTTCGTCCAGAAATTGCCTAAAAAGATGTAAGCATCATTTTTGTGGGATGCGAATGACATTTTGCTAGCGGATTACTTGCAAACGGCTTAAAAAATTAATTTCGATTGTTGTTGTAACATTTTAGAACAACTAAAAGCAAAAATTTGTGAAAACAGACCCGCTTTGAAGAAGACAAACATCCTCTTTCATCAGTGCAATGCACCGTGTCACAAGAGCAATTTGAAAATGGCAAAAATCCGTGAATTAAAGTTCGAATTGTTGAAGTATCCACCCTATTCACTAGATTTGGTCCTTAGCGACTTCCATATGTTTTCAAACCAAACAAAAATCGTGCGCGGAAAGCGTTTTTTAACCAAATGATGACGTCATAGCAGCTGTAAAATTTATTTTGACATGTCGATACTAAATGGCTTGTAAAAAAAAACTAAGTGACCGATTGAAATGAAACTTCACATACTTTCTTTTGAAGAGTGTACAAATATAACAAAAAAAATTCAAGCTCGTAGCAGCGCTCTCTGGTATCGACCCGCAAAACTTAGTAAACAACCTAGTATAGACCCCTTTGATAGAGTTCTTTGTGTGGTTGAAGAAGGCTAGTGATAGGTTACGGGCAGCAGAAGAGTGCTTTAAGAACTTTAATGCTTTCGCGTGATGATGCGTTTCGCGTGGCGAGGATTGCGTTTTTAATTTTTTGTATTCTCTCTTATGTCTTATGTAATATTTTACGGTTTTTTTTTCTCTTCTTTTTAAACTTTCATGTTGTGTATTTCCTTCTGTTAACAGTTTCTTTGGTTTCTGTATTTTTTTATTACACTATGCTTCATTTTTTGTATTTAGTTTAAAGCATTTAGACTTCCTTTATGCCGTTACAATTGAACGACTTTTTGAACGTTTTTTCTTCTAAATCATTCAGTTACTGGAATTTCCCATTATGAGCCTACAGTTTAAATATGATGAACTAAATACATTGACATATCGACTTAATGAGCTAATGAGCATAATAACTTATCGCCCGGCCGCTCCAGACAACATCTGTGTTCTCCTCGCACACGGTATTAGCTCGTGAATTGACTAATAAATTGTGGTTTTTGCCAGATTACAAAAGTCATCACACTGCGGCCGAGAGCGAGAGAAAGTGGTTTCAATCCCGCCGACGGCCACGGCCATCGTCAGCCGTCGCCCCGTGAGCCCAAAGATGATGGGTCCTGATTCTCCTGTGAATGGCGCTCCCACTGAGACGCGACTTTCGAGCAAAACTCTGTAGCAGAACGCATCAACGTTGCCAACGTTCCCGGGGTTAATCCCAGGGCGTCAAATTTATGCTTTTATAGAAGCCTCACACTGAACGTCATGCAGATTCCGGGCGGTACATTCCTGCTAGACGCGCGCGCGCGCGTCTAACGTAAGCGCCAACATAAATTTGTACTTTTCGCTTTCCAGCCAACCCCCCGGTTGATCCCGTCAAACCCCCCGGTGGCCACCGAACAGACGAAGTTTATGCTGCAGTCGGGAGTTTGTTCGTTATTTTTGTTTAGCTGACTTCTGCCGGCGTGGCTTTACCGGCGATGGCTATCCCGTTGTTGCGCGGTCTGCTGTCCCGTGGTGTGGATGATTGTGCCATTTTCTACATGGCTTGCTGTAGACTGTGTGTGTGTGTGTGTGTTTGCCCGAGAGCATAAAGTGTGGGCCGGCCGGGATGGGTTTTCGGAGAATATATTTAAATCTTATGCTTCTTCCGGGAGCTCCTGCCGCAGCGCAGCACGTGGAAATGGAAAGTGTTAAAATGGTTTATCTCGCCCAAAAGGTGCAGACGGCGGACGAGCTGAAAAGTGAATCGGCGTGCCATGTTTCGTTGTTGTTGCGCCGTTCTGTTCTGCCCGGACGTTCGTTACGATTAGGCGCCAAATTTATGTCACATTGTCCCGGGCCCCGGCCAGGTCGGGACCGCAATTGTTGTCGTTCGCGGAAATGGTATATTTAAAGGCACTTAAACGCAAGTCCTGCCGCATGACTTCCGATGCGCCGGTAGAGGAGTTCCTTAAACTCCCGTTATGGTGGGATTAGTGAAAATTTATCGCACTTTATCGCGCCCTTCGGCGGCGGCGGTAGGCGAGATGGTAAGTTACGCTCCTTCTCAAACGCTGCCATAAATTTAATTAATCCCCGCGAAGCTTTGATAGCGATGCTTTAATTACGCACAAGTTAAACATTGTAGTGTCGTGGTAAAAAGTGCGAGAAAAAAGCGATACCATCAAATTAACCATTCGCCATGATAATTATTTCTGCCCGTCGGTGCCATTACTCTTGCTGGCACCAGCGTTTTAGCCACCCGTTTTCTGCTCCTTCCGCTCCGCCGTCGCGCTTTGCATAATTCGCCAATTATGGCGACCCCATCGCTGAGGCGATCGAACAGCAATCGCATGAAATAAGTGCCCCGATCCAGCCGTGACCAGGAATTGAGTAAAAACTTTACGGAAAAGGTCCACGCTAAGCTTTCGGTCGGACGTCGCGCGCGCCCGGACACACAACGGGAGCGAGAAAGGGAGATGCTAAAAGTGAAAATCAAACGAGAGTAAAATCAATCGCAATCTCCCAGCGGGAGCGAGAGCGAAAGTGCCATTTTCCCGGTGGTGGCCGGTCTCGTGTCGGTGTGCCTGAGAAAAGCCGCCGCCGTCGTCAGTGAAATTGAAGCTCAAAAGCCGCAAGACGCTCAGCTGCGGCCCAGCCTCGAGTCGTAAAATAATCGGCCATGTAATTTCATTAGCAGAAAAACGGTGTTCCCTTTCCCTTCGGGTGCGCCATTTTGTTTTTCTTTTGGTCCGTTTTCAACATTGGTTGGGCCGTTTGTTTCGTTTCGATTTAATGTTTCTCGCCTTTTTTGTTTTGGGGCCCAGTTCGGTTTCCATCAGCTGATGCCTGAGCCGCGGTTGCTCCACATTTCGCTTTCGATTTCTAGCGTAGACGCTGGCGTTATGCATTTTTCTACATCTTTTATTTTGTCGTATTTTCGCTCGTTGTCTATAGCTTTTTTAAGCTGTTACTTCTTACTTCTAGATGCCAAGCACGAGGCAGTATTTCGAGGAATACTTGGACCGTTAAACGCTCAAAAGGGGTACTTTTTGTTAGTTATGCTGCGAAACGGCCATTATGCTGCAGTTAATGCAAACAACACACACCGATGGATGTGTTTCTGTGTAGAAAGGAGCTCCCCACTGAAAACATTGTCTTTTCTGTCAA
>NC_069145.1:8262212-8289687 GCF_943734635.1 Anopheles cruzii
GGATGGGCTTCGGTGGAATTGTGTTCACTTACAGTGCCCGGCCGCCGGAGCTTCGAAATAAACGGATAGGAAGGACTTTGCAGAATAAGAATTACTTTTTCAACTATACTTTGCAATGAGGGTTGATGTGCAAAGCTAGTCTGCGTGAGCGATGGAATTAAGCCAGAATTAAGTTTCATTGAAATGAATCTCTTCTTGCAGCGCTCGGTTCGGATATCAACCATCAGCTCATGTTTCAGATTGCTTTTTGCTCAGAAACTGGATTGTGAGGGCTTTGTAAGGATGCATGATTTCGTTAGCGCTTCGTTTTTTTTTCCTTTTCTTTACTGCTATCTGTTAAACTTAATGGTAATTTTTAAATCGTTTACAATTACAACATTACTCACAGTACACCGTCCATCAGTGTTGAAGAATGGTAGTGAACTATATTCTGCATAATTATATAGCTTCACTGATTACAGCACAACATCTTAGACTCAAATCCTGGCACGGCTTGGACTCGCGTGTGCATTATGCGTGCGTCCACGACTAGGGCTTCCTTACGGTTCGGAATAATAATAATAGATTTTCCTAGGAAACTCCACTGAATGAAAATATTCTTCCCATCCTGGAACTTTGTGGCCAAAGTGAAGCACCGGAACACGCGCCTGCCACACCATAATGCTATTAGAATTGTTTGCGTTTTCTACAAAAACGCTCACGGGGTCGTAGCCTTTTAAGCTCCTTGTTACGGGCAGGTGTTTAAAAATAGCCAAGAGATTGGTTTTGTACCGCAAACCAAGGACAAGCGTTATGTGTGTAGATTTTTAATGCAGAAGAAATACAGAACGCACTAGGCCAATTTTTTCCGGGAAAGTAAAAATTCAGCACAAAGTTCTTTGCGACTTCCGAACGGTTCCCCGCAATCAGTACGATTGTTAATCCTTTGCCCAATAATTTCGTTTTCCCGTGATGCAATGGCAAAAAATGGTCCCTCGAGAGGCGGCAAACTACCGGCTGGACCGTCCCACGCGTTAATTTTAAATCTCATGATCTCATGATGATCGACAACGAACAACGAGCGAGTGCAGTCCGTTCGCCCCTCCGCAAAAGGACGAAATTCTTTCGCATATAAACACTGTATTACTCGCTCCCCACGCGGACCATGTTAGCATACGGGTAGCATATGTATGTATGGTAATCGGGCGAAAAGTGGTTTTATGTTTCCGGTCAGTTTCCCGTGCAAAGTATCCGTCGCCAGCGGGTGGGATATTTGCTTAGGGAATTTGCGCCACACGACGCAGAGGCAATTTTTGGAATCGAATTTAAATAGTGTCTGTGTGTGTGTTTGCATAAAAAATTACTTGCGGTGGGTTGTGCAAATGTAATTTTCCGACCGCCAGCAGACTCAATGGGGTGGCCGTAATTTTAAAACACATCACGGATGTTTGGGATCGCTGCCGCATTAAAGTGTATTGAAGGGAATAAGCGTTTTGTTTAAAGAATGTAATTAATTTACTAATATGATTGTTTTATGGACTATGCTAATTTAAAGGCGTAATTTAATGACGAACACTTTTGCGAATTGTATTGCAATACTTAATCCATCGAAGCACTTCTTAAACGAGCCCGCCTCATCGGTGGCCATCCGAAACCATCATCGTCTTATCGCGTGTTCGATAAATAAGCTTTATCAGGCCTAGCGTGACATCATTGATGGCTTTGCTGTTGCTTCTCCGCGTCGTGAGCCATACAAAAACAGGAGGCTACGAGGCCTTTCGGGTTGGGCCCTTTTTCTCAGTTCTCCCAAAAGGCATATTTTTGCAACAAACAATACGCGGCCTTTTTGGTCGGATAAGTTTTCACTTCCGGTCGTTTTTACTTTCAGCTTGCATTTCGGAGCTACACCGTACGCATCTCCTCCCTGTGGTCCTTTTTTATTATCGCACTTTGTTGGCGAAGGAGTTTTTTGGGGTCGCTTTCCAATGGGTTTTCTCTTGATGGGTTCCCACTGTTCTGGCCCGTGCCATTGCAGTGTTTGGAGAGACAACATGCCAAATGGAGAAACAACAAACACATTCGCCGGAGAGACAAACAGCCTTCGGCGATTCAGCGGGCGGCACAATCGGATTACGCTTCGGAAAGTGGGCCTCCCTTTCGTTCGCAGCACGGCCAACGGAGAGTTATGCTTTTTTTTCTTATTCCTTGAAAACAGAAGTGGCTTCTCCGGCACCCTTTCGGTGTTCCCAACTTTTCCGGCACCGGCAAAGTTGTTCTACACCATCCTCATCATGAGCATCATCTCCGGTGGCATCGTTTGCAAGGTTGAAAGGCTGGCGCCATTTTTTTGCATACTTCCATTGCTTGCTCCTTTTTTCCCCAATTTTTTATCTCCGTGCGTTGTGCGTTTCTCTAACGTTCTTTTACTTATGCAAACCCGAACCATTTCACGTGGCCGGAAAGGTTCGACACGTTTTTAAATTACATTACAAAAGTTATCTCATTAAAAGTTGTTTGATTCCGGGACTGCTAATGGAAATTGGTTGACGTGTTTCTTGACGATATGGAGGCCAATCCATTTGAACCTAGAGAGCTTTGGTACGAACTGTGAATGCCATCGGTTCGTATTCACATGTGAAGGTTCTTTAATTTTCTGCAAACTATAGATTTGCTGCTCTCAATTTTATATCGCTTGCCTTAAAGTTTAGTGTGAATCGAGTGTCTGGTCCCGTTGAAGCCGTCAGCATCCTGGCGGGCAAATGGCAAAGTGTCTACATTTATTAGATTTGTTCGAGGCGGTGTTCTACAATGTTCCTCTGTTCTACAAAACCGTCAGTTCCAGAGCTCCTCCGTACTGTCGGGTGTGGCTAATCGAGTTTATTGCTTCTGTTCCTGGGCTGTGCGCGATTCATGAGATCACCATAGTCTGGTGGCCCATCTAATCCGAGCATCGGCTGCAGCATGGCATGTGAATAACATCAATAAATCATCGAACAATGTAAACATGAGCAGCACCGTTTTCGATACCGGTTCGACGCTCGGCCTTCGTTTACGGCTTCGTTTTCGCGACACAAACAAGCGCCGGTGCAAGCCGTCGTTGCTGTGGAAAGAAAAGGACTATAAGACAATGTGCTTCGATTTGTGGGTTTTAAACAGTATTTTGTTTAACTTTTTAGCTAATCTTCTACGACTTGTTCCCAATCTAATCTTGTCATCCAATACTTCCTTTTATTGGGATTTTTTTCATGGCTAATCGGTTATGTTTTGTATGTTTATTTGTATGTTCTTTTCTCGGTATCATCATCATTGTTTTGTTCTCTTTATTGGTTCTTTAAATGACTTTTTCGTTGCTATTAATGCTTCGCGTTAGACAAAGAATGTTTCATCAACAGTTTGTGTTAAAAGCTAACTGTTATTCGTTTTGCATATCTTTTATTGGCTTTTGACTGTTTTCTCATATTTTTCTTTAATTTACTACCGACGTTTGCAACGTTTTTCAACACTTTTTAAACTACTTTTCATTTTGTGCAAAACTAAACCAACTGCATCCACATGCTTTCAAGGTTTTTCCACTGTCCACGGTTGTCGCGTGGTGAATGCAAAATTTATTTCAACTTCACCGTCGGCTTCGGCATCGGCCACCCATCTGCCGGAACGATGGGCCACGGTGAAAAGCGGAAGTTGTTTGTCGCCACTCCTGAATGTTCCTTCCTTTGGAGGCTTCAAGCACTTCCTCCTCGAGCATCATCCTGGTCGGGCTGCTTTGCATCAGGACATGGAGATTCAAGAAAGTGGCGACGTCAGGCTTTGACGACGATGAAGAAGCGCCCGGCGATCCCGGTGTCGCGTGGTTGGGTGGCGTGGCGTTTGATTGATCGAGAAATCGTGCATTATGACAATTTCCATAATTTGACCGACCGACTGGCATACCAGAAGCGGACAACCGTGACGGCGAAAGTCTCGCCGAGTCTCGGGAGACGCTTGGTCGCTGTTTGATGATGCCCGTCGAGACGAGACACTGATACCGGCGGTTAACATGACTACCTTTTTCGGGGAGTTATTTATGCAAAGAAATTGATCTTTTCAGCGCAGGTTTAAAGGTTCGGCAAGTTTTGCGATGCAAAAGTCGTGTCTGCGTGTTTAACAATGTTGATTGAACACTAAACGGTTACCGTCGAACGGTTAAGGGGATGTTTTTAAAATGCAAACCAAATAAGGTTAATAGGATTTCAAAAGAATGATGTAAAAACACCATCGGAGGCTTGAAACGGTTTGCACATTAGCTTTCGTCAGCAACCGGAAACATCTCAGCCGAGCGTGGCTTGAGTTTTATCGTCACGATTTTGATTTCATCATCCGCTTTTCGCAGCATCGTGCACACAGCATCTTCCAAGATGCCGGAGTGTAAAATATTGGAACGGGCCACATGCGGCGCTTGCCACTGAACCTTCCGCTGACCTGCTCGAGGCCTTCGGCGATGACGCCCATTAGTATCGATTTTAATGTCGTTGGTAATTGTGGCTGACGTTTGTTGGGTGCACGTTTCGATTGCGCGCTGGCCTTTGGCCCCTTCTTCTTGGCCGATCCGACGGGGCGATAGCGGCCGCAAAAGCGAACCCTTGCTCGGTACGCCGTGAGGAGATGATGATGATGTTGAAGCGGCATGTTTAGATGCTCATTACAGCGCGTAGTCTGTACCACGCGCGTGCTCATTACCGCCGCGTTGTGCAACATCCAGAAGACGAGCTCAGAACACCGGCATCTTGAGTCTCTCGGCAGACGTGCCGGCTGCCCATGTCCTGCTAGTCCGTCGCAAGCGGTATTGCTTAAGCCCGTTTTTTGCGCAAATCGCTTGCAAGCCACAATGGCTACATAAACATTGTAGTTTTATGAGCACTCGACGCTCCGAGTCGCCATTCGAGTATCGTTTCTTCCCGCATTAAAGACTAATTGGGCACATTTATTTTCCATAACGCTGAGCACACAAAATAAAACAAAAAAAAACTGTTATATTAATGTAAATTTCCGTACCTTTCGCAGAACATTCTGGACAAGTTCAATCCCGGAGCCCGACAGCTGATCGGTGCCGGCAAGGCGTACCTGAAGGCCCTCCACGGGGCGTCCGCAGCGTCGAACCTCTTCAATGAAGCCCTGGCCAAGATTGCCGTCAATGCGCAGCAGGGCGGAACCATCGATATTGGTAAGCCGTACCATAAACCTCTCGAGCTGCAACGCTCTGGCGAGTTAATGTTTACTTTACCAGCGGTCTTATTCTTCGATAAATTGCGCCATTCGCGCGAGGTCCACCGATCGGGTGATCGGGTTTTATTCGTCGTCACTCGAAGCGTTGATGAAATGTAAACGATCGTTTACGGGCGCCGAAGCGGGGCTCGACAGAGTAATTGTAGGTCCACGATGGCGATCGAGAAAAAAATAAATCCCACACACACACTCTCGTGCGACCGAGGAGCCTAGTCGCCTCGATAAACACCCTCGAGCCGCGGCCAAGTTCAAGAAATAGTAAATATCAACCGTTCAAGGCATTGTGCACATGTCGGATGGAGCCATGGAGAGCCCGTTTTCACGCGCGATCGTGTCCTTGCCCGGACCACCGGAGGACCACGGTCGTGGTTTTGCTTTTCTCGGGATGTTTTTGCTGCACTTCGAACACCGCGAAAATGGGTTAAAAGATGGTTAGTCTCGTTTTACAGGCTACACGGAGCTGAGAAATATGTTGAACTTTTCACACTGGCATTTAAAACCATTCTATCTTTAGAAGGATGTTTTATTGCTGAAATTAGCAATGCAAATTTAAATGGTCGTTTCGTTCCAACGTGTTTTTCCGAACCTGTTTTCTGCTCCAATTTTAAACTTTTCTGGTTGATTTCTATCTCAAAATGGCCTTCTACGTGTAATTTTTTTAAATCAATTGCAAAATTTCATCATGAACGGTACAATATGTTCACACAGGCTTATTATTAAAATTTGTGCTGTAAGTGGGAAGATGTTTTATTGTGTTAAAATTATACCCCACCAACTTTGCATATCGAAGTTCAGCTCTTAAGCTCCGATATGAGACTCAAGCTTCAATCATTATTGTATTGTACAGTTCTTAACATATTTTAAGTTTACTTTTGAACTGCCACACTTCCAAAGACTTTATGGAATTTATAATGTTGCACTAACGTTGATCTCCAGCGCCTTCGACCTAAAGCCCTTCCTTCACGCCAAGCAACTAATAATTTGTTTACATCCGCTACAACTCGATCAACGTCAAGTGTTTGCCTCTTAATGAGCATCTGTTGCACACTTCAAGTCTCTTGAAAGATGCAACATCAGCCGCTTTCGGCGACCAACTCAACTAAAGCGGATACAGAGCACGAGCAAACGTCGAAAGCATTTCCGGACCCTCGTGGCCGGCTCGTGGCGTTTGAATATCGGGTCATGGGGACCACGAATGCTCTCAAACCGCCACCGCCACCACCGACGGAAGCCTAACTTAGGCATAAAGCGCTGCTGGCAGGGTTTTGCTAGCCGCGAGGCTGGCCTTAAACCAGTCCGGTGGACTTCTTGCTCACCAATCTGCCCCCCGCTAGGGTGCATTCCCGACGCAGGCCGATCATGCTGAGGGCGTCCTTGCGTGGCGTGACATCGAAAAGCACTACAACGACAACGAGACCTCCTGAAGGGACGGGACTCAAATGAAGCGAACAACTCTACAAAATGTGGCCGCTGACGATGAGTGTCGGCGCTATTCGACGACAAAAATACGCCGGATGACTGCCGATATTTGTTGGATCATAAAAAAGTGGCTGGCCCGCTGGCTGGCGGTAGGAGTGCTGCGTACCGTAATTGATTGCATTCAGCCAGCCAGCCAGCCAGCCAGTCAGTGAAG
The DNA here is from genome assembly GCF_943734635.1 of Anopheles cruzii. Lineage (NCBI taxonomy): Eukaryota > Metazoa > Arthropoda > Insecta > Diptera > Culicidae > Anopheles > Anopheles cruzii. The sequence goes on from NC_069145.1 coordinate 8,269,087, forward strand.
ACACGGGCTTCGTGACTTCTTTTCCGACACGTTGACGTGCACTTGGTTTCGTCGCAAACGCAGCCAAACAGAATTATGCTGCAAATTAATCGAATGAAAATAAGCACCAGCACTCAGCGAATCACGGGGTCCTCCGAGACCGGGCAATTTCATCCATCTTGCTGGTGGTGTGCCGCCGATTCAATGGCGCTTCTGATTGAAAAGCCCGGGCCGGGAAAATTGAGTTCATCAGTAAATGAGCTTAAACGAAAGCCAGCCATCGTGGAACGGTTCCAAGCCAGCTCAACGACAGTCTGTCTGTCGGTCGAGCCGAAACGTTGCAAGTTTTTCCTTTTCCCCAAACCGATAACATTCAGAGACCATAAATCACGCCTTATCAGTGGCAGAGATTTTTCAAGTACGGCCCACTGCGATCGCCAACCAGCAGACCGTATAATGCCCAGAAGAACTATGGCCCCACCGCTCTGCGCTCTGCTTGATGGCCTGCATATAATTGAAATAACCAAAAATAAATAAAATAAAACCGAAAGGACCTTCCCCGGGACCGGGGGCTCAGTTATTTCAAGTGGAAGAGCTACTCCGATGCCCTTTTATCATGCCCGGTGCAATCGGAAATTGAATCTACCTTTCGATTCTGCCGGCTGATCAAATGGAAAATCCAATGAAAACTCTCACACGAGGACTCGGAGGTCTCCCGAAGGAGCCACAGCTTTCCAGCTTTCCGACGTTTCCGCACAGCTTCCGTTATCTTGCGATTTGGCTACCGATACCGATGCCTGTGTCGAAGAAAAATGGAGTGAAAATTATTTTCTTGCTCCCGTTCGATCCCGTCCTGGGTGAAGTTCCGGTCGGGCTGGCACCGGTAGGTGAAAATTGCAGATTAAATCTCAGCACTTGCACTCTACGAGTGCAACATGCACCGTGCATGCTGGATGCAGATTGGAAGGCACTTTCAGTATTTTCAACTTCCTAAAATGTATTCATCCGATGCTGCAAGTGAAGCGAAGCTCACATCAATATTCAATATTATGCTCTTGGAAAAAGAAAATATATTAAGATGCATGTTTTATCTGGCCCTCTTCTGCTTGCACACATATTAATCTGCGTGAGTGCAACTAAATTGTGCCCTGTGGTCGTAAAAGGACTCGCAGTCCGCCCGGTTGGCGTTCCGAGTTTGCACTGCGTGTTTTAATTAAGAAGTGAATTAATATAATTACCGTAGGATATACGGGGTGTGTTCGGGTTTGAAGGCACACCAGAGCCGCGAGCTTCATTAGCGCAGGGCCCGATTCATTTGTTACTATCCTGCTACAAACATACCGCTGTCAGCAGCAGCAGCAGCAGCGTAGGGCCTGTTAATGACACAACTTATGATTTCATTAATTTGCTTCTCCCAGAGCAGCCAGCCACCGGCAGACGCAACGATTATCTCACCGACCCTCTCCGGGGATGGTGCGTGTTATTTTCGCATCTTATCACATTGCGTGTCACAGCATCTTGAAGATGGTAATTTGTAGCCTGTCATTAGCGTGAAGGCGAAGTCATAATTTACTCCCCATATCCTGGGATGGCAGGCGCTCTTCCTCATCGCTTCCGGAGCGTGCGGATTCGATACACTATCAGCTTTATCGATAGGAACACAGAGTGCTGCCTGCCCGGGTACCAATTAGCACGCGGTGAGGTCGGTTTCCGGAAGTCCGTGGCCGTGGACCGACTTTTTCTCGCCCCGGGCAGGACATTCCGGGCGCATTTGCCGGCCCTGCGTTCGGGTGGCCAAGATGCGGACGAACAGCAGCAGCAGCAGCACAATCCAATCACTGTCCAATTACTGTCAACCGATAACCGGGGAGCGAAAGTGAGCCCGTTAACTAGCCCCAGCCCCGGGTCCCCGGCAACCGGGACGTGCCCGTCACGAGCCACAAACCGCGTACGGTTTCGTGAGGTTGTGAAGTTTACCAGGTAGCGAAAGTGATGACGTCCGCAATGCTGTTCTCGTTGCTCACGGATAAAATGGGAAATTGCATCGCGCGCGCACTCAGTGAACTGCAACAGCGCGGATGCAGTTTATGCATCCTCCGTTGTTTTTTTCGCAGGATCGCCCGTGTTTTTCTTCGCACACAATTTGCACAATCTTCTGTGGCACGTCCCGGCAGCAACAAAACTGGCCAGTTTCAAGCCGGGGAACGGATCTCCCGATAAAGGTCGGCGCCCGGTGTGTGTGTGTGTGTGACCATCGAATGCAAATCGCGATCGTAAGCGCAAACCGCGCGATTTTATTTCATTTTTTCTCTATGTTTCCCTTTCCGGTGGTTTCATAAAAATGCAAACCACGTGCCGGTCGCTGCATCGCCGCACGCGAAGCCGAACGAATGCACAAGGATGCACTTTTTTGTGACGGTGCTGCTCTCTCTCTCTCTCTCTCTCTATCGCTCCATCAGCCTGTGTTCACTTTCCAATTCAGAAACTGCCTATTTGCGTTTGCCGAGTGCGGCCTCGCGGCGAGAAAAACGGTGGAAATTTGGTATTCATTTCCCGGACGTGCCGGTGAACCTTTTCCCGGTTTATGATATGGTTCGAAGGGTTCCTTTTTTTTGCGCGCGGAGTGCACGTTTCTTCTCGAGAAAAACAGACGACCGAAACGCTGGCAGTTTTAGTTGTGGGCCAATTTTCGTGTTTTTTTCTCCCGCTGTACGCTGTATAATATTTATGCCACGGGCTTTTTTGGGGTTTAATATTATTCGATAAACAAGTTGAGCGGAGGACTGCGTTTGGGTGTGTTTCGGGACTCTATGTGCATCATATGGTTCACTGGAGCATGCTGGAGCATAGTTGCATTTGGGAGTTGCACACTGATTCATAATTAATTCCTTCTTCTTTCTCGCCGTGTTACGTTCTTCTTCCGTTCGCTGTGCTCACGGTAGAGTTACTGAACTGGATCTTAATCGATGTTCTTTGGTTGAGATTACTTATGGATTACTGATCGATTGGCCTAAAGTAATATAGGATGGTAGACTCATGCGGAAAAGAGCTTCCTTATCGAACTGGTATGTTTACATGTAAACTAAAACCGTATAGATAAAAAGGATCAGATATCATGAAAGTACGGACATGCCAAAAAAAGGAAAACATATTTAAAATTCAATTGGACTAACGTAAAAATGCGTGTCATTTACAAGATAATGTACAAAGCAAAGCTTAAGCGGTACAGTTTTAAAACGAAACCAGAACAATATAGGATCAAAGCGTTTGAATTCGAAGCTTAAGTTTGAATATTTCTACAACAATGCACCGAAATTTCGTTCGGTTTCCGTTTCATTCGATACAATACCGTCTGGTGAACTCAATTTTTTATACTTCCTCATCATCCACCGGCTGAATTTTGTGATGTATGTGACTACCACCATTCGGCATGAATCGTCTCATAATCCTGTTTGCCATAAACCGATAAATCCCGGACCAAACATTATCATTTCACAACGCAGCGTCATCCCGTCGCATGGAAATCCGGTGCCCGGTGAGGCGCCTCCGTCCAAAAGGGTGCACAGTTTCGCTCGACAGCAAAAGGTCCTTCGTATAATTTTTTTTTTGCAGTTTTGAAGCAGTTGAGTAATTAAAATTGAATAGCTCTTCGCGAATGATTTATGAACCACCAACGCCAGCGCACACGGGCCCGCCGATGAAGTCCCACTGGCCACCGAGTCCCGCTGGATGACTCTTTGAAGTTTAATTAAATTTTTCATTTATTGCTATTTAACATACCCCACCCGGGAGAAGGGGTCCAGTTTTATCGTCCGACAGCAAAATAAGAAGGAAAAAGCACCGGCCAAAAGCTGGCTGGCCTGGTCGGAAGTGGTATACAAAAAAAATAATGCATACGGCGCAAGAAGTGGCTTGAAACAAAACAAAAAATTGGGAACCAGAATAAATCCTCGCCGCTGGTAATGATAATGATGATGCAAATTGCTCGATATTCACTTGTTTTCAGTCCCATATGTAGGGCCCAACGAAATGATGCGTTTTTCGTCCCGCTCCCTTGCTTCCAGGGACACACATTCCTTCCGATATGTCGGGCTGCTTGTGAGCCCTCGGCCCTCCAGTGACGGGCTTGCGTGCAGTATGGGGTCATTAATTTTATTTATTTTACCCGCAAGTGCGCGCTTGTCACACCGAAAGTAAATGATGCTTCACGCTGACCGGAACTCATATCACCTGCAGCGGCACGGTCATTGATGTTTCGATAAAGGGCCGAAAAAAGAATAAATAAGAACCACCAACCAGGTCTTGTCGTGGTACGATAAATTGAAATAAATTGATCTGCTGACGTGGCCGCCGCCGCCACCGGGGTCAAGCAGCGGATCGTTAGGTGCTGAGAAGGGAGTGCGATGGAAATTAATTGTTCTGAAAACAAATATTTTTTTCCGCAATGGTCGGAACAGCGTCGAACAGAAATGGTGGACATAGTTTGGTCTGTTCAGGGTTTCAGACTGGCTCTATCGTAGTTTTGTTGAAGTGGTTCGTTCGAGTAATTACTTCAAACACTACGAGCTGTTTATTTAATATTTACCCATTAAACACACAACAATCTGTTTGAATTAACATCATGATAGTCCTTATTGCTGACACTTGTATGATTGGATTTGAGATTGGAAAAGTTAAAGTACTGGAAATACTAATCACTTCCAGCAGCTTCGGCTGGGGGCCACTCCTTAGCTTCAAATACTTTCAAATTTGCATTGGTCCCATTCCAATGACCGTTTAAATTACAATCAACCCGGAAGCAGCCCGAGGTATGCAACCTGCTGTCGACCTACGATAACTTTACAAGAACCTCTCTCGCCAGGAGCGCCAGCGTGACAAATAGGTGAACAGAAATTACCACCTCCGGAGGGCCGTTCCCACTTTCATTTCCATAAATCAACATTCCACCTCGTGGCTGCTCGTCCAGGGCCCTACAATTAATCCGCTCGGTGGCCAGCAGCGTAGTAGTTGTTGTTAACCTTCCATCGTGCGGGGAACCTTCGCGTATAGAGTAGAACACACTCCTTGGCACCAGTGCAACACGCCTTTCACACACCTTTCTCTCTCTCTCTCTCTGTCTTGGGCAGGTTCCGCCTTGATGAACATCGTCGGCGTGTACAAAGAGATCCAGGACCAGCACATGAACATCGTAGGTTGATTGCGCCGTCGGCGGACAGCATTCAGTTTTCGGTCTGTTCGATTTCTTTAACCGATCTCGCTCCATTGCAGCTGAAAGCCTTCTACGTGGATCTGCTGGTGCCGCTCGAGACGAACCTGGAAAAGGACACCAAGGTGGTGCAGTTCGAGCAGAAGAAGTTTCTCCAGCAGCACAAGATGCGCTCGGACAGCTACAGCAAGGCGGCCGGCACGATGAAGAAGTACCGGAAGAAGAACTCGAAGAACACGCCCAAGGAGGCGGAGAAGGAGATCAAGAGCATCCAGGCGTTCGAGGAGGAGAAACACAAGCTGGACCAGTTCTGCGAGCACAGCCTCAAGAACGCGATGACGCAGGAGCGGCGCCGATACGGGTTCGTGCTCGAGCGCCAGTGCTCGCTGGCCAAGCACTGGATGGCGTACCACCACTCCGGGCACGTGATCATCGAGAAGTCGCTGGAACACTGGAACGATGTGGCCGCAACGCGTGAATTTTTGCCCCCGAACGTCGAGAACATGTTCAGCGCCAAGCAGGCACTGCGGGACGTCGAGGACGAGGACGACGACGAGGACCGGGAGTCGATCGCTTCGCAGCTCCGCAAAACACGCTCGATCGACGCGTCCTGCCTCGATATGCGCTCGCTGGCGGACGTGGCCAACAGTACCCTGCAGATGCCGCGCGCCAAGTCGGAGTTTAATCTGAACAACAACCACGGCCCGATGGCCGGGAATGGCATGATGATGGCGGGGGGTGGTGGCGCAGGCCACCATCACAACCACACTGCGATGATGTTGATGGCCAGTGGGGGCAGCGGCAAACCGGACATTTCACACTGGGAGCGACCGACGGTGAAGGCCCTGTACGCGTACCTGTCGTCGGGCGAGAATCAGCTCAGCTTCCTGGAGGGCGACCGTATCGCGCTGGTCGGTGACCGGGCCAAGGGCTGGCAGTTTGGTGAGAACCTGAGGACACAGAAGTTTGGCTGGTTCCCGATTGCATACGCCGAAACCGAGCGGGACGACAAGGAAAGGTGAGTCGCTGAGTCGGTGCTCGAGTGGTGGTGTGAAATATTTCAAATTCTGTGTCATTTTAGCATCAGCGAATGGGTAAAGGCTCCGCCGAGCGATGCCGATATCGAGATCACACCGGACACTTCGCTCGAGAGCACGCTGGTCGATGACAGCCTGTCGAAGATGAGCACCTCGTACCACGGTGGCGGCGGCGGCGGAGAGGACGGATCACCGACGCGCATGTTCGGGGACACGATCCAGTACCGGCAGTCGAAGCAATTCCGGCGACTGTCACGCGGCGAGAAGCCACCGAAACCGGGGCCGCCGCCCCAGTTGCCGGCTCCCGTGCCGACGCCCGTGGTACCGAACAGCTACAATGGAACCAAGCAGCGCCACGATGGACCAGCGGGACCCAGTGGTGTGTCGGGAGGAGGGATTCCGCAGTCGAACAGCTTCTCTTCGGCCGGAGCACCACCGATGGCGGACAAGCGTAAATCCGGCTCGGCCACGATGAACTTCAGCAAACCAGTAAGATGATCCGCTCTTTAGCTTCAGACGTCGACTCCAAACTGATCCGATCCGATCTTCTTCCTCTCGTCAAGCAGCCGCAATCGAGCAGCAATCAAAAACCGAAAGCATCCCGCAACGGAATGGCCAGTGCCTCGCTACACAGTAGCAACGACAGTGGGTTCTCGAACGAACCACAGCCGCAACCCGAAGCCGATCTGTACTCCGACGAGGAACCGGTCAACCGAGTGCCGATCAGGTATGTCTGCACCGCCTTACCGCTAGGATACTGGATGGGTGGTCAAGGAGCAAGTAATCTGCATTTCGTTCACGCTCACTAACTCGATGGAACTGGCTTTCGATGGGATGGTTGCACTAAAAGCGAATGGTTTGAACTAACGCGCTAATTTTAAAAACTAACGGCTAATACGGTCTGGGTGATAGTGGTGAATCCTTCCAATGTTAGTTTCCTCGAATGGTTATACTGTCAATTTTGTACTAATGAAAAGTGTGACTGGAAGTGATCACTCACACTGGAGTTGGTGTGCTAACTCCACACTTTCTGGTGTAGAGGATCTTGCTGAAAACACCCCTCGGGCTGCGGATGGTGGCAGTGCACTAAAATTGTATTAAAGCAAAATGGCTCACCGGACATTAGTTGGTATAGAACTTAGTTCCTGTTCGAAACCATTACATCACCCCTAAAATCAACTCATCGTAACAGATCGGCCCGCTCGGAGAAGAACCTGCTGAACGATCACCCGATGGGCCGCTCGAACGGTGGTCCGTCGTCCCGGTACGACGAGGACGACCTGTATGGCACGATCGTACCGCCTCGGCCCCGCCAGCACAGTCAGATGATGATGCGCCAGGCCAACAGCTACGGGAACATTGCCGAGCCGAGCCAGTCCGGAACGCTGGAGTACGGGTACCGTTCGCGGACCCGGCTCTCGGACGGCAGCAACGGTGCCCAGGCCAACCAGAGCGACTCGCAAAAGATCAAGCGCACCAAGTCGTTCTGGAAGTTCTCTAAATCCGAGGACCACATCCTCGAGGGGATGGCCATGTGGAAGCACAACGACATCATACCGACGGGGCGCGAGAAACGCGAGATGGAAAAGAAGGAGGCCACGCTGAAGCGCAACATGCGCAAAAAGGAACAGCTCGAAAAGCAGAAGCAAAAGGAAATGGTCGCCGCCAAAGTGGAGGAGGAACAGCAGCAACAGCAACAGCAGCAACAGACGCAACGTCGTAAGGATCGTGGAAACCCGCCGAACCCGGGGTTGATGGACGGTGGCAGCAACAGCAACACGCTGGTACGCTCCGGCAACAACCGTGAGTCACGGGAGCGCGATCGGGAGCAGGGTGCGCCGATGATGCGCGAACGACCGCACAGCATTGCGATGATGCCGGAGCAGGAAAAGTTCCCGATCACCAAGTCCGACATCGACAAGCGCATCTCGAAGATCGATCAGGAGTTCCACCAGCAGAAAAAGTCGAGCCGGGCGGGTGAACCAGACTCGCGGAAGCCGTCGAAGGCGGGCGGAAAGGGTAACGATACGAACAACAACAGCAACCACAATCGTCACAGTTACGCCGGCGATCGGGATCACATGCACCATCAGCACCACCACCAGCAGCAGAGCCACCAGCGACAGGACGAGCAGGCGATCTACGGTGACTCGGCGATGATGGCGGTGAGTGGTAAGGGCACCAAGGACAAGTACCGCACGGCGGAGCGTGAGACGAGCGCGAAGAATCGCAACAACGATGCGCTGAACAAGTACTACCAGGACCAAACGTTCGACGACTTCTCGATCATCCCGAGCGACTCGATCATGATGCAGGATACGAGCTTCTACGACGACGACGGCATGATGGACGATATGATGCTGATGAAGACGGTGCGCCGGAAGGAGATCCTGAAGCAGTACTACTCGAGCGGTACCGATACGGAGCGCAACTCGTCCAGCTCGGATCCGTACGATTGTATCGTCGTGGACGATCATCTGGTGGCGACCGGTGGCGAGATGATGATGATGCGTCGTGGCGGTGGTGGTGGCGAAGGTGGTAAGAGCCGTGGGGACCGGAAGCCGCATGGTGGTGCCACTGACGGTGGTATGATGCGTCGGGTGACGGGCGATAAAAAGGGAGCGACGGGTGCGGATGATAAGATGAGCTTTTCCACGTTCCGTGGGGCGGCGTCCGGAGGTAACGAGGGTGGACGAATGGGAAGGCACGGTGGTGATGATGATGACGATGACGACACGATGATGGCCACGATGACGCTGGATGATGAGCTGATGGAGGATGAACCGCGCCAACAGATGATGACTCGTGATCGGCGATCGAAGGCCTCGAAGCTGAACGGAGCCAACGGTGGACAGTCCGGGCTGGGGGAGTCAGAGCAGGAGTCGCGCATCAGTGCCAAGGTGCAGAACAACGGACAGCAACATCACCAGCAGCAGCAGCAACACCAGCAGCACCAGCACCAGCAGCATCAGCACCAACAGCAGCACCAGCAAAAGCGCAAGTCCACCAAATCGATCGCCTCGGACGGGAAGGCGTACGGGCCGTGGTACGACCTCTGGGGCACGGACAGCTCCGTGCACAATCAGAAGCTGTAGGGGACGCGGCCCCGCGAACGGGTTAATCAATCTTTATCGCCGGCGTAAAGATTGCTTTCAGCCGCACACGGGAACACTCCATAATCACAAAGTGCTAACACCTTCACCGGACATAACCTCACCCCTAGACGCAGTAGCGGCGCACTTTGCGCTCCTCACAACAACGCAGTGTTGTGGACCAAAACGTTCACCAAAACCCAAATGACCCCGTAGGATTAACGCACGCTCGTGTTCTCCCATCCCAACAGAGCATCAACCAACCCAAATGCACAGTTTTGGCCGCAGCCTCACAGCGCGAGCGGCAACGGCTGATCGCAAAAGCCGCGGAAATGATTACCACGATTGAGCAACCGATTCCCAAAATACCGCAAATTGCTGTAGGATAGCTTCTAGCGTTTATTTAATTGTTTCGTTTTGAATGAATGATGTAGTTTTGTTCCGTGATCGGTCCGAATCGAAGAACATTCCGTACACATTCCCCGTTAGACGTTACGGATTACCCTGTTACTCGGTTATATAACCGCTATTTGTTTCGTTTTCTTATTATCAAATTTTATTTCTGGTTACGGGATGCATTATGCAGTGTTATGCGCTATTGTGTTTTTCGTTTGTCTACACGCTTTCTTCTAACTTCACCGTAACACTTCCGCGAGCCGAACGGTGGAGCCAAGTTTCCGGAGAACCACCGAACCGGTTCCGGTTTCTTGTAGTCAGTATTGGTTTGATGGAAGCAAGCAGCAAGGTGTACGTCGAGCGAGGAGACCGAGGTCCAATGAGACACAAATGAGTTACATTTCATTAAACAATAGCATTAGTTTATACTGCAAACAGAAGTTAATGTGCCAATAGTGTGCGAATTGTTCGCAGTCGCGATGCGTGGAGAGAGTGACGATGACGGGAGGATGAAGAGAGAATAGGCTTAAGAATACCTCATGTAATACAAGTTTCAAAATTTGTAAGACACCATCGAAACGACCATTTTATGTACAGCTGCAACGATGATTCATTTGCAAATCGCCGCACAAATGCGTTTGAGATGTGCAAAAATCTGTAAGGTTATCCGACGGCAGTCCGGCCAATCATTCCAGAAAAAATAATATCGATAATCTTTAGACTGTACGTTCGTAGTGGTAAAACCCATGTATTACACATAGTCATCATGTTGTAACAATTGTTCGTGTTAATTTAATACAGACAAAAGAAGGCACCGGCAGATGCGCATTGTGCGCGGCGTTGGTTTTTGAAGGAGTTGTGTGTTTGTATGATTGTACCATTTCTTAACGTCAATAAAGTTATGCTAGTGACAAGTGGTTTCGTGTTCTATGATAAGGTTGTATCCTTTTAGGTGGTTTTTTTATGTTTCCCTAATTTCTTCCCTTAAAATGAAACAAACTGCACTGATTATTTCGGGTCACTGATGTTGAATGTAATTTCGAAAGCCTAGTTTCGTAAAAGAACGAAAGACGTTAGCGGAAAACCCGCCGATTGTCTCCATCCGATCGGAAAAGCTTAACTGCCAATTTGCGTTTCAAACCACTGCACTGCTGTTGCATACTTTTAGGCGCGCATCGGTCGTGCGATGTTATTCGATGTCGATGCTGCAGCCATTTAAAACCCGGCCAAACGGGAAAACGGTGCCCTGTTCTGCGCCATTATTACGCTTGCTGCTGCCGCCGTATCCTTTCGGAAGCCCGTGAACCTGACTGGCAGTTGGTCGCGACAGTGTGTCGTGCCGTTGGTTTTTTTTTAGTTGGTTTGTTGCCTTTTTAATGGCCGCACGGTGGTAGCGCAAACACAGACAGGCCATCCTGACAGACGGAGCCTTTCCGGCGCTTATCGCATTCCGTCGCTCTGTATCTACGCCCGAAGCGAAGCACATCCTTCAAAGGGCACGGTGACACACGAAAACAACACACGAAACTGTGCAAAAAGCAAACAACGCACAGCGTGTTTGTGCCCCCGTGGGCCAGCGGCCATTTCCGGGAGCTGCACGAGCTTAGATAAAAGTGTGCCAATATTGACTCTCGGTTCCCTGCCGTCGTTAGCTCGGGGCGGTCCAATCCGAGCTGATCCTTTTCCGCAAAATGTATGTGACCGTAATTGCTACAGTTTTCAGCGATAAAACACTTTCCTCCGGAATTCTGTTTGTGTTACAATCAAACGGGGAACAAACAGTGAACAGCGTTTGTTTGCACAGGCTCAAATTGAACTGATTTGTAAAGTGGGACGTTGGTTGAGTTTTCTGATTTGACGTTAATTGATTGCTTCATTTTGTGAATAATTTATTCCCCTGGCGAGCTGTCAATTATCGGTCAGCAGATTGAACGAAATGCAGATGAACTGTGGGCAGTGATTTAATGACAAACCAGCATTTTACAATCCATTTCCGGCCAACTGTCGCCTTTGTACTCACTTTAAACCCATTAACTTTTACCAATGCTGCCCCGGATGCTGCTTCGGATGTCCTTTTGATTCCGGCGTCACCCAGGGCGTCCCAGTTTGCGACGGTGAAACTGCGCACGACCAAGACCAACGACCGGTCGGCGCCGATCATAAGATAATTAAAGGCCATCGGAGAGCTGCCCTCTCCAGAGCCCATCGCCATCATCCGCCCCTCCAGCCGTGGGCCCAGCACCGGCCCCGGTCCTGCAACACCTTCGTCAACACCCGCCCGAACCCAGCTGCTAGCCGGGCCAGAGTGCTGTGGCTCCGTCCTGCCCTCGGCCGCATCAGCCGCCATTCCGGGTGTCCTGGCAGGCATGCCGGAACCATTCCGTCCCAGCTCCACCGACACCGACGAGCCGCTGCCGCCCGAGATGGTGCAACAACATTAAGTGCATCGTTGCGCAACCGACCGGAAGTCTTCGGTCCCGGTCCGTCACGAATCAGTGAGCCCGACCACTCCCGTCCCATCCTTCGACCAGTCCGTCCGATGTCCTTTTTGTTGCCAGCCAAAGGCCCAGCGAAAGGTTGTGTCTGTTTCGTTCGGAATCACCAGAGCCGAAGCCAAGCGTAATGGACGGAGATCGAGATCTGTGTCCCATAAGCAGGGCTTCTGTGGAGGAATGTCCACACTTTCAGTTGCAGTCAACGAAGACCAGGAGGTCAGGAGCTGGGTGATGAAGAATTTAATTGGAATGCTGTACCGTTTTAAGTAGTCCTGCCGGAGTCCGACCCTGACGATGATTGACTTTCGGAGCAATTAAAGTCCGCCCGGAGGCACAGTAATTAAATCGAACTGCCATCGGTTCGTCCTTTTTTCTGTTCGGTCCATTTGAACTGCCCTCCGTTCCAAAGGAAGTCCTTTGGAAGTCCGTATCCGCACCGGCGACGTTGCCTGCGTTGGCAGGAGTGGTGCGATAGAAAATCAACAATCAAATAGATCGCAAAGTTACGGCCTAAGCCATTCGGAGCGATACACACATCAGTCATTAGTAATGGAATCAAACGGCCGGTGGTGAAGTTGACCGAAAGCGATTAATTCGACAAGACAAGCGTCAAGGGGGCGATTAGGCGGCGGCTATGAATCAAACGTTAAAATAAGGAGAAAAAACGACGGCCATAAAACGAGCAGCAGTCCTGAACGAACAACGCAAAACCATTGCCAAGAACTTCAGACTCAGAATTGGATAGAAATAGAATATTTTTATCAGTTTTATACTACTTTATACGGCGGCACTGGATGTTTCTGGTGTGTCGAGCCACCGTCACCGCGTTATCGCCACTCGAAAGTGGGCTGTTCGACGGTGTTCCATAATCCAAGTGCAATCGGAAGTGTATGTTTTGCAAGATAAGACATCTTTGCGAATGTGAAGCCTTCGCATTCATTCGGAAGTTCGCACGGTTTGTAGTTACTGCAACTGCTGATGTTGACCAACGCGAACCACACGCACCACGGAGGTTGGTCATGTAATCAAACAGAGGAAAAGTATGTTAACAAAATAAACTAACTCGTAAGAGACGTTGAGGGTTGTAGATGTATCAATCCGAAAACAACGATAGCATTGTGTGGTAAGGTTCAAATATTCAAAGTTGTTTAAAATTACTTCCTCTTCATGAAACAGTAGTAAATGTTTTCTCAAGTTTCTTTCTAGTGCCATTTTCCGTACCTTCGTTAGCTGCTTTGGCATTAATCTCTCTAAGTGTGGATTAAATCGATCATTCACTTTGGCCGCTCAGTTCATTGACCTATTTGTACTGGTCTTTATGCTCCGTTTACACTTTGGGCTACAATAAAATTTATTTTATTCCCATATATCCATTGATCGTAGCTGCGGTTGAAGTGGTCCTTGAACGCCTCACACGCATATTGCTCCCTTTTGTCAAAACTCCATAAAAAGAAAGATTCACATCCATCCATACAGTAGTAGTTGGTGGGAAAGCAACACGGCGAAGGCTCCGGCACACCTCGGCTAATCCCTGATCCGATTAACTACCAGCATGGTTCGGCCCCTTGGATTTGGGGTCAATCAAAGAGAACGTCGAATGCACATGCACTGGGGCGCATTCGTTCTTTTCGATCGGACTTGAAGATGTGTGGTGAAATCATCGAATCTCAACTCGTCATTAGAAACTAAACCGTAACTGCCACTTGTTGAAACTAATTCTTCATCTGTCAGCTCGTTGGAACCTTTTTTAGACTGTTTAGTTAAAAGCTTTGACCTGGAAGAAGCCCGTGACAGGAAGTTAAACAGTGAGCAGTGGTGAGAATGAGATTAGCTGCTGGCTGTATTGGCAGTATCGTGAACTGCACACGATTCCCCTTTCTGTTCCCAGCTACCTGTAATGTTGACTGTCTTCAATGTCCCTCAATCTCTATCGGCGACTGTGGTGCGATCTTCACTCGCACCCCTATTTTGTCATCCCACACGTCACCTGCGAGTCCTGCGACCACCGAGATAAACCAATATGTCACCCTCGGACCCGACGGTCCGCGTCCGCGCACAGTAGCCCGGATCCATTTTGTCATCGAATTTCGCTGCTCCCGGCCCCGGAGCCGTCGATCCTCGGGGACCCTTCGCTCGTTCGGGTCTTTATGCAGAACTGCATCATTACAATCGGCTCACCGGACAGCCGGTCAGAACCGGAGAAGGTACAGCAACCACCAGCCCCCACCCACCCGCCTGCCTGCCTGCACCTGCAGGCGGGTCCAAGGTATCCGCGCGGACCAAAACGGAAAACCCAAAACCCCCTTCGGAGCGCAGTTCAGTAGCCGTTGGCTTTCAATCAAGGAAACAGGTTTGGTTCCCGGCCCAGAAGACGGGCCCTTCGGCCCCCGAACCGTGTCCCGCCGCCGCCTGTGGTGTTTGTGTCCGTATTTTTTGTTCTCTCTCTCTTTCTTCTCCGCTCTCTTCTTTCTTCTTTCCATTTGCTGCCGTTCGCTTCTCGATTGAGTTCTGATTGCAGGCAGTGCTTCGCCTTCACTAATCCATCCCTTCGATCAAAAAGGTTGACTCGTCGCGACCACCCTTCCCGACCCATGCCGCTGGTCACACCGCGCCCCGCGCCGCGAGGACGACCCCGGATCGTCTTCCGTTGATGATGATGATAGGTTGTTGAAAAGAGGTCTGTTTTAGCTCTCTTTGAGTGGACGTTCGTACCGAGCTGCACGTCTGCAAGAGGGGACGGCGGTCCCGGGCACCCAGCGGCAACACTTTAACCCCCCGCCGATGATCCTTCTGCTGTGTGGTGGTGGTGGTGCTGCTGTCTGGTCAGCGTCTGGGTTCGTAGACAGGCTGAGCCGTGTGCCACCCTCTTTCCGCCGTTCATTTCGCTCATTGTCCTCGGCGGTCTCACTCTCAGCACGCACAGCGCGACCACAGCAATTACTACTATACGCTCCCCGGGAACCCGGACACGGACCCAGCCACCGCGAGCCCTCTTCTGCCGCAGGTTACCTCACGTGAACAATTAGGTCGCCATCGGCAACAGGATGGCCGGAGGGGGGAGAGGAGGTCGGAGAGGGACTTATTTGTTTGCCGTCCTCCGATCGACCGATCATCTCTGCACTCGCCCTCTGTCTTCGACAGCTTCGATAGTTTCAATTTGTGGCTCTCGATGCGGGTTCGATGGCGTGTCCCTGTTTCGACCGCCGTTCGGTGTCAATGTACGCGCGCGTGTGTGCTCTCGTTCCCGCGTCGGTTGTTGGTCAACCGGACGAGCGTCACGTTCCTCCCACCCCGCCCTCAGCTGGTAAGTCCCACTATATTGTGGTCCGGACCGGAGAGACGGTCGGGCCTCTTCGCTTTTCCGTGCCTCTCGCTTTTGGGAATCGTCTTAGTCACATTATCGTCATAATTGCACGCAGTCCGGCCACTCTGCCGTGCCGAGTTTCGGGTTTTGCTCTCCCCCACGCAGGAACCCAGCAGGTAACGTCCTGCGATAAGAGGCGGAGAAAAAGAGGAACTCCTGTGCCTCTTAGCCTGGGTCTAATAGAGAACACGGTAGATTGTTTTACTGCGCGAACCTGTTTTTGCTTTGCTAGTAGTAATCCCCGTAGGTTATGATAGTGTGTGTCCGGGATTAGAAATTGATGCAAGTCGCGCCCGGGATTGGAACTCTTGATCGTCGCGTTGCTGGCAAAACTCTACTAGAAACGAGTGTCAGTATCGGCGTAGTCACAGGACATGCTATGGGAGGGCCGTGAATTGTGTAGAGCTTTCTATCTACATGTGGAATCTACATGTATCGTCGGCATTTAGCATACAACTGTAATAAAAAGGTTTAACTGATCACGGTCACCTTGTCCAACTGTTCCGGCTATGTTGCCGGCCATGTGGTGAACGTTAAATGACTGGGCACATCTTTACAGTTCGACGTCAATTCTTCGACCGTCCTCGACTCTCTTCGACCTTCTGTTTTATAATCACTATTGGTTCTTATGTAGGTAATTATAACTAGCACTCCGTTGGTCGTTGACTTTGCCTAACAGCTTCGTTTGCAAAACCTATGCTGGATAGCAAGTAAATTGCTTGTATTGCAAAAATCATATTCGTCGCGTCGTCAGTTCGCGCTTGTGCAACTTAAGCTTTTGACAAACTGCGGATCGTGTTTCGTTTATGCGCTGGTCGTGTGATGCGTCATAGCTTACGATTGTGTCGCAAGTCGCGCACCAGTTGTTGCAATTTTGGTGACGTGATATACTTTGCTATTTATTGCTAAGTGCATCTTTTGCTTAACCGTTCGGCAGACATCCGTTTGGCCTAGAATCTGCACGGACTGCTAGCGTGCGTGGCCCGACCAACGACCTAATATCGGTGTATCAGTGAATTATCGATACAGTTTAAGATTAGTCACAGTTTAACGGCGAACTAGCTCCTTACCAAATAAGGTATTGAACCGGGCAGTTATTTTGCCCCCGTTAGAGATATCCGCTATCAGACATCATTGTTTGAGTGTGGTGAACAAAGAAAAGTAGTCCACCAGACCCTATTATTGCGCATTAGCGTTATTTACTCGATACTTCATATCGTTGCCATGAGTCTTGTCCTATGTTCGATCACGATGTAACGCGATCGTCTGCTAGCACCCAGAAGGAAACTCTTCCTATAGAGGACTACTGGACCGGTAAAGGGTTCCATCAACTTCCTGCATGACAATCAATCAGAAACGAGCCAGGGAAGAGCGTTACTCAGACGAGTCAGCGTCAGAGAGTCTAGGCAGTCAGATAAGATTGACATTTTATCTACGCGTCGGAACGCGAACGATATTTTATTGCGTCTGTTTAATTGTACCTTGACCTGCGCAACTTGTGTAATAGACAATTGGTAGGAAAAATCAACGGAAAATTATTCAACTTTGATAACATGTCTGTTATCGCTTGAAACGCTTGTCATCACGCTTCTGTGGCGTAAGTCACCATTCTATTTTCGCGACTGACTTTTGTCCCTTGAAGGTGAGTAATTTCGCGGGCTGATTAATCTAATCTAATCTTATTGATCCCACTTTGTGTGGTGGAGAAACTTTTTCGAATCCAGTTTCATGGACTGTTGCGTTCCGGTTATGGCGCATCAAGTCGATCAATTTGAAACAATTTTTTACATAGCCCTCACGTCTGTTTTATCAGACGTGATAAGGGATCATCATCATCATCCACACTCGTCATCGAGCTATAGACATGAATCAGCTCCAATGTTAACATTGGATTTTTATTTTTATTTTTATTTTGAACTGAACTTAAGCTTGATTTATTTTTATTTTGAAGTTGCAATCCACGTAATTGATAGAAACTATTTATGACTAGACAAAATAGACCTTTTTTCGCTGCAATCTTTATCTTAGTGGACGTTTATCTCAAACGAAGGCAGGAACCAGGTAAGACAATGGACTCTATGATGACTGAAAAAGCGGCACCTACTTCCCACACATCTTTGCAGTCCTTATCCTTATCGTGTCCCCTTCTTGCACGTGTACTGTACGTGTACGTGTTCGTTGCATCATACATATTGCTGCTGCCCCAAAACAATCCGTAATGACCATGACGCCGGCTCGAGTGACATCAAACGGGTACCAACGCACCAACTGAGCGTAGGGACGTAGCACCATTAACCCAATTTTTGGACCATCACTGGGTTGCCCATTTTCCGCCCGGGCCTGTAAACCAATCCAGCCATTCGTCCAGATCCGTCAGGTTGCATGAGTCATTTGCGCCTCTAGTCGCCTTGCGCCAGGGGGCCAGCTGCAGGTGCCGGCTTCGAAAAAGAAAACAAAAACGAGTTAAAATAGATGCGGCCCATTCGTTAGCTGAGGGTAATTTAAATTTGAAAACACAACAACCAAAACTCCCACACGGCACGGCGCTATGGCTCTTCTTAATACTTCTGGTCCGTTCTGGCTGAGCTATGACTTCCCGTTCGCGACCACACTGTGTAGCGACCAACCTCAACCGGGTGCGCGAACGTCTCCCGTTCGCCGGTTTCGATCATCATAACGATAGCTCAGCGACGGGCAGAAGGATGAAACTGATCCTCGCGCCGTCAGGAGGGGGTGCCATGGGCAAGAACCGGACCGATTCACCACCAAATCGCGAATCTGATCCTGCAGACATGGCGCTAGCACGTCACTCCCGTTGCGGTTTCGGATCTCTCCGGTGCATAACGCCACCACTCGTCAACTCTCGATCGCCCGCCGTAGTGACGATCACTGGTTCCTGGTGTCTGTGTGTGTGTGTGTGTGTGTGTGTGTATCTGGTCACTCTTCGCTGCAGATGCTGCTCCTGCTTCTGCCGCACATATGGTTACCATTTGACGGGCGCACTGTCATTTAAATTATCATAAATCGTATCGAATTTCCAACTCCGCCGGGTCCCGTGTTTGTCCAACCGCCACCGCCCCCCGCCGTATTGCGACCGGTTCTGCCGACCACGCGGGGTTTCGGCCCTTGCCAGCGGGTTAAGAAGACGGGAAACTTTTGGGTCTTGGATTTTGGCGAACACACGAACGACACGATATCGGCCGGGCTGACAATGCTCTCTCCGCCAAGTGTCAGTCAGTGGTCCCCCGCTCGAGATTTGATTTTACTGGCCCGAAATCATACGGCTGGCATTTGGTACCCTTCGGCACTGCAAATAATGCTCGTCTCCGCAGCCCTCCCCCGTTCGCAGCGCCCTCGTCCTGACTCCTTCCTGCAGGATCGTTCTGACTGCGCAAACAGTGCATCAGTTTGTGCTGTGCTGTGGGCAAAAAGCGCAAGCGAAAGAGCAAGGCAAAAAAAACAACAAAATCATGACCAATAAAAGGAACATCTCGAAAGTGGAAAAGGAACGGAAAAGAAGCGGTAGAATGGTGAAACATCGCCCACAGCACATCTGTGGAGGCCAGAAGGACGGCCAGCGGGGGGAAGAGTGGCAAACGCAAACATAAATAACCCACACTCCCCGGGTCCTGGTCCGGAGCGGTTGCGAGCGAAAACGCAACGCATTTCGTCAAACCCGAGAAACGAGCCCGGGAGAAACGGGCGCAAAAAAGACCCAAAAAAGGAAAAAAGGAAGACCCCAGAGCGAAGGAGTGTGAAGAACGTGAACGAGAGCGTGTGTGCATATGGACTACATTTGGCGAAAAACAGATTCACGAAAGCGGAAAACGAAACGAAACCGAAACGCAGCCGAAACCGAAAAAGAGTAAAAAAAAGCGGAAAGAAAATTGGGCGCAAAATGGGCGACGAGAAGCGGAGCGGGAAGTTAAATGGAAAAGTGAAAGAAACGGCGAAGAAATAAAAGAATAGATAGCAAACAGCGCACACACATGCAAAATGTGTTGAGAACGAGGCAGAACCGAAAAGCAAAAACCAAGAAAACTATCAAAACGGGAGAAAAAGGAACCGAGCGAAGTCCCCGTTTCGGAAGGAACCAAACCTAAGCCAAACCGAACGCCCGGAGCATAATAAACTCGCCACCAAACGCGTAAGGGGAAAAGCGCAAATAAAAAAGGAGCAAAAAAAGACGAATGCAAACGAAAAGCAAAAAAAAGGTAAAAAGCAGAACGCAACGCAGCAAATTGCCCGCTGAGACCGAGAGAGAGAGAGAGAGAGGGAGGCAGCGGCCACCAAATCGCGCAAAGTGCATCGTGCATGTGCATCGCCTCGCTACTCTGCAGCACACAATGGGCGCACCTCTTTTCGATCGGTTCTCGTTCCGTCCGCTGTGTCCGCCTCATTCTATACAAACCCCGTGTGCTTCGTCCAGGGTCAGGTTGGTCGAAACGGGACGGGACGAAAGGAAGAGGCTATCCTACGCGCACACACACACACGCTCGCAGGATTTAAGAGTAATGATCGCATCGAAACGGCGATGAACGATCGTGAACAGTGCACTGCGACGCGATGATGCTGGGATCTTTGCGTGTTCCTCGTAGCGATCGCATCTGCTCGTAGCGATCTCCGGGGCCGTCTTCGGGCCCCTTCAGGCTCGCTGCTGCTGTGCACCGGACGTGCACGTGTGCATCGGACGATCGGTGCATCATGTGAGTCTTGGGCCACGGAAATTCGCCATCCACCACAGGGAAATGAATCTGTCTTTTCTCTCCTCGTCGTCGTCGTCGATTATGCTGCTGCTTCGTTTTGCATTTTGCAACTCTCTTTTGTTTTTCGGTCTCTCGTCCTCGCTTCGCAAACAAATTGGTAACCGAGCGGGGTGAGGCCACGGACTCCGACTACCGTTCGCCTTTTTGCCGGAGTTCGACCGGAGGGTGTTATTTTTATCTCCTGCGGGTGCGGTGCATCCGCGGTGCATCCGTTTGTAAACATTATGATTCCGTGAGCCGTGGCCCGAAAACCCCCGCGCTTAGTG